>NW_008824934.1:1617427-1642910 GCF_000699105.1 Pygoscelis adeliae | reverse complement strand
GATTAAACAAAAGGCTTTTTTCCCTAACCAATTTTACCATTAAACACTCAAGTAAGACCCTGTAGAAGGGTCGCTGTGCATCAATGTCCCATTGCTGAGTCTTTGGTGACTATTTGTGGTATTTTTCCTTTACAGCGTCCTAGGATCAGTTGAGTGAGTTTGTTGTGTTTCTATTGTTGTGTTATTTGGCATTCAAATATGTGCAGTCAGTGAAGCACTGGTCGGTTTCCTCATTTGAATTATCCATGCAAAGTTGATCTCTCTTTTTGAAATGCCATTTTCCTCGCTGTGGAAAATGGCTGTTTAGGGTCCAGAAGATCTAATGGGAACTGCAGTGTTGCTACTGAAGTTGTACCATAAGCTCTCATTTCGTAGGGCATCATCCACAGTTTATTTGGGGAGGAAGCAGGAGGAGTTGGTCACCAAGTATAACTGTCTGTAGCACAAGGACTGCTATTAATATGCCAGCTTTTGAAATCTTGTTTTAATACAGTATGGTTTTGTAAGGACCTAGGAAACTGGTCATATTCTTGACATCCTCCGTTTTCACTGTGTAGCATGTTTTTAGCTGTGATTTTGGTCTTCTTTCTAGTCCCCCCCCTTTTTTTTTTTCTTTACCACCACTCTGAGGACGAGACTTCATATTTCTTGGCCTGGTGATGCGCTCTTCATCTTAAAACTGTGTGAAGCAGATATAAAAGGCACCATGTCAGGTAGTGATATTGTCCCATCGTATAGCTGCCCTGCTAACACTACTCACAGTAGCTAAGCTAAAGTTATCAAGATAATTGACTGCCCATTCAAAATTTTTGGGAGTTTTCCCACATCTGACAGTGGGCATTTGGTCGGGTTTGCTATTGGATTATTAGTTTGGATTATGTATTTTTGTCTCTCTAATACTGCTTTGCATGGGTCTGAGTCTGATTAGCTTACTGGGCACTAGTGTAAATTGCTTGAGTTGGGTGGATTTACTTCAGTTCTGCATGACAAATCAGAATGTAAGTGGTATTCCCACTCATTTTAAAATTTAGCTGGGATAGGTAGAGAAAACTGGTAGCTCTTCCATCTCTTCCCTTAAAATTTCTCCTTGCTGCCATCTCACCCCTCCAAGACCTAACAAAATACTGCGTCCATGTCACCTTTCAGCCCCTACTTCTGACAGGTATGTGATTCTATTCTGTTTGCCCTCTGTGTTTGTGAAATACTTTGAGCTTGTCTAGGGAAACCAATGTATTTGTATCATAAATGGGATGGCAGGAAGGAAACTCCATCACATCCACCTTCCTTTTGTAATTGCTGACATAATTTATAGTTACTCAGACCTCGGCACCAGCCTTTGAAACAGCTCACATCCGCTGCTGAAAACAAGGTAAGTGCTTGCAGGCACTGAAATCTGCTTGGCTACTTGATATCTATCATGTCCCTACCTGCCTAGGGGGATGCATCTAGCAAGCAGTGACTGTCTTGCAGTATTCCAGAATTGGTTGGACTTATCCAGGCCTACTATATCTATTGAAACAGATGCAGTTGCCAACAATATGGGTAGTAGCAGGTAAACAGGTGTGAGTATCAGAGATTAGGAAAGCTGGTTTAAATTTAATAGCTGGACAGTTGGTTGGAGTCAAAACAATCCCAATGGAAATAATCTCCTACATGCAAACCAAGTCTACAAAGAGACGTGACATGTAGCTAACAGTGGCCCTGATGCAGTACAGCTATGCTCAGAATTTTTGTCAGAGAAGTGATTTTCTGGGGAGGTGGCATGTCTGTGCTGCAGTCGTGGCTGGGGACAGCACTCCTGAGTGGTGCTGGTGGGAGATACCTGCCTATGAAAGAAGCAAAGCTGAGGCACCGCAAAAGTTTTATTCCCTGAAGCTACCGAGAACTCCACACGCTACATTTCACAAGGTCAAGGCTGTTAATCCCTGGATGCCTGCACGTATCGTTCCAAGGGTCAGCCTCCTGTACCTTGCTGCTCACCTGCAAGGCTCTGATACATTGCTTTGTTTTCACCTCCAGCACCTCCCCCCCCCCCCCCAAAAAAAAAAAAGCAGAGCTTGAAGCTTTGCTAGCTGTAGTTGGGGTATGCCGTTTGCTGGCATGAGGTAATGCTGCTATCTTCTTCTCTTTTGCATCTGTTTCATACTATATGAGGTGGTAATGTGACTTTGTATAGGCCTGGCCTCTCCTCTGCAGTTGCGTGCTTACCATCACCCACATCCTTGCCACTTGTGATTTGAATTAGTAATTCCTGGCATTTGTTTTCAAGCAGGTGGCTCTGACACACCCTGACTCCTACATGCAAATACAGGAGGGATGTACAAACAGGAAGGGACATGGACATCACCTCATTTCAGGGAGCTGAACAGGAACATCATCAGGTAAATGTACAAACGACACTGCATGAATGTGTCTCATGTTGCAGTAGGCTGAAGCAAATTGAAAAGGCGGCTTGCTACGGAAAGAGTAGGTCTTCCCCAATATTTGTTTCTACATTAAAGACAGGTTCAGATCAAAACTCACATCAGACTCTTGACAAACTTTCTGAAGTTTTGTCACCTGCCACAAAGCAGCATCTGGGCTCGATGTGCCTGAATATTCATAATTTAAACCCTCTGCCTATGTCACATAAATAGTAAAGGTATTCAGCAACTTTGGGTTGAAGTTGTGTGGGTTCTTTGGAACAATTCTGACTGAAACACTGCTGAGTCTTCTGAGTACACAAGTAGGTGACCATACACTGTGAAGGAAAGCTGAGCTATTCCGTACCACGGAACAGTCTCATGACTGTGAGACGCTCTTAAGTCTAACAGATGTGCATTTCTCAGAGCAAAATGCTACCCTGGAATACCATGACCCATGACTGACCCTTACAGAAATTGTCTCTGTGCTGCATACTCATAGAGTAATATTGTTTAAAGATTGGAAAAGCTCATTAAATAATCTAATTTTTACAGATGCCGTTTGGTTCCTATGTGTGTTACTAGTAAATTGATTTTTATATACCCTTCTGTTACAGGCTGTCCCATTTCTGCGATGAAGACTCTATTTCAAAGGCCAGGTTCTGTGCACTGCTCTGGGTGTTCCCTTTGTGCCTGGAAGAGATGGCTATGCCATGGCTTTTTGTCTACCCACTTGACTACTCTTTCAGTGTAGAAGATGGATGTGGATCTGGTACTTGTCTATACACTGATGACTTCCTGGGGAATGTTGCATCTGAGCCATAAAGCAGGTGAGTACTGTGGTTTCTGGCCCAGCCCTAAGATGAGAAGAGAAAGCATAAGGTCCACTCATTCCATTTGGTGCTAGGACAGGTCCAGCTTGGCTCAACCAAAGTCGGGAGGCTTAAATTAGACCACTCATTACTCTTGCAGACCAAAGGACTTCTTCAAAGCTAACTAGGTGGAGAGTCTTTCTGCCCCCAACAGAGGAAGGCATCAGCACATTAAGTACATACAATGAAACCTCACCTCAGCACGAAGGCACCTTTCTTCACCCGAGACTGGGTAATCAAACAATGTGTGTAATCAGCCCAACCCAGAGAAATAATTTGTACAAATTATTGACTTCAGCCAATAAATGCTGCTGTAAACCAGCAGCATTGCCTGACCAATAAGGCAAAGCAGATTTTTTTTTTCAGTTACAAAGGCTTTCTTAGCAGTCGGTGCTAAATGCAGCTGATCCTTGCTGTTCAAAGCATGAGGTTAATCAGGGTGTTAGATCTGTTTTTGCTACACAGGAGTCTGTTGCTTTAAACAACAGTCTGTTGTATCAGACTTGAGTAAAAATATACCAGGAAACAAGATTTTTAAAGCTGCTCAGGAAGACAATCTTGTGTTTGTTCAGCACCGCATGGATTTGTATGTCAGGGTTGATGGCTGCGTGCAGTAAGCCAGAAATGAGACTAGTTTTTTGTTTCTTTTGCCTCATCATTTTATCGTTGGTAGAAATTGTAGGGCCAGAACTTTGAACGTATCAGTGACATTTATTTTTGCAAGGACAGAAACAAGGTGTATTTCCATCAGGTAATGCAGCTGGTTTCTGCCTCTTCTGGAACACACAGCGCTGTCTGGTACTGCAGCAGTCATGAGCGAGTCTGTCTGCTGTGTTAGCTGGAGCACTGAAAAACAAACGGCAAGCCTTGTAGACATTTCTGAAATGTGTGTTTTCTGTAGTGGCGTGGCCACTGCGCGTAAGACAGAGTGCCACCAAAATCTTTGTCATCCTGGCAACATAGACCAAAAGCTTTGATTTAATTCTTAAAGATCTGATCTGGAAGAAAGATGTCAGTTCCTCCTCCCAGTTTGTTTCTAAATATTTAGAGGTAGGAAATAGATCGTGAACTGCTTATCACTTACAATTTCAGTTGTCTGTGTTGTGGGTGTGAACCAAGGTTTAACTGCACACGGGACATTTGCTTATCCACAAGTATTTGAAGTTGGGAAAAGAGCAGGCAACTTCTCAAAATCAAGCATGAGAGATTTTTAAACATCTGTCTCAGTTGTTTCAACACTATGTTCATAGTTCAGTAGAGCTTTTGATGGTGAGGTACCGCCCATCGGAATATTTGTCCTACTTCAGTTTCCAAACCAATAGGCTATCAACATCAACAAAAAATAAATGGAAGCAGTAGAAAAGCTCAAGTTACTCATATATATATATAAAAAATATAAAAATATGTATATGAGTATATATATAAAAATACACTCGCATATGAATATCAGATTGGGCAAGTGACCTTCTCTATATGCCCTGCTGCTTTGTTATGATAGAGCTGAACCTGCACGAGAAGGATGGATATGAGGTGGTCTATTTCCCTCGGATACCTTGGAGAAAAACATTTCCCATATGAAGAAAATGTGAGTAACTGTAGAAAAGCAGTGGGTTATTTAAATGGACAGATTGAACAAAGATAGGTTGGAATGTCAGGGATACACAGCGGGCTAGAATATGTTCTCAGTGGAAATGAGAGTGAGAGGAAATGAGAAAGGCTGAAGTCAAGGCTCTGTTTCTCCAAATGGTATCTCTTCCTATAAGAAGGCACAGGCTTTAAAAGTTTCCTGGTGCAATATCTAAGAAAACAATGCAACACAACTATCAGAAGTCATTACCTGCCAGGATACTACATGCACTTTTAGAGCTACCTTGCTCCAAATGAGGAGAGAGAGCTTCTGTTTGTGGTCTTAGGGATCCTAGGGGAGAGGAAGGCTCAGCGAGGCTTTCAGCTTCACAGAAAGGATAAAGAATTGAGCAATGCTGTGGCTGCATACCAAAATTAAATTTACTGGGAAGGAAGTGGCCAGCATAAGTTGTACCAAAGCTGGCCAGCTCAGTGGGCCTAAACACGCTTTCCTGAAGTCGGTGACAAAAGGCCTCAATGTGAACAGGTCTGAGGGTAGTAATGTAGCCAACATCATCTGAAGTGAGGAAGCTTTCAGATGGGTGGAATTTTTTGCCACTAATTTAAACACTGGGTCTTTTATGGTATATTCTGGCTGTTAGGGTGTTTTATGGTATATTCTGGGTCCTGCACCTGACTGCATAACGAGATTCTGCTCCCTCTAGTTGGTGTATCCCTACTCTTGCTGTAATCTGGAGGTTGCATGCTTTTAGGGGTGAAAATTATGCCCATTGTTCTAGTTTTTGTGGGTGTTTACGCTGTAATTCACTGACTTGATCTGCAGCAAACCTGTTTTTAACTGCAGATCTAATGTGGGAGATTGTTCAAAAGGTAAGGTGTGTCTCGCTGATTAGCTGAGTTGAAGTCACCTGACCCTGAACAAATAGTTCCTGACCTGAATTTTATGTTAGCTTTATTTACTTAATATAGAAACGTTAAAATTGGGCCGCAGTGAACTGTGTCTTTAACCATTTCCTTTCTTGTATAATTTCTAGTTTTATAGAGGATCTAACTTAAAGAATCAGTGTTAAGCCTTGAATCGTGCTGTGGATTTGGTGATTTTGCTGTGAGGTCATTTTCCCTCCACGGATTCATCAGCTTCCCAGGTGCAGGATTTGGAGAAGCAGGTACATATAAAGTTGTTGCAACATGTAATGGAAGTGTGATGGGAGGAGTGGGGGAAGGAAGAAACTTACTCACTGAGGTGTACCGTGGGCTGGTGAGTCAGAGGCCCACATGCCATCAGCTCTGCACAGCAAGCTGCAGTTTGGAGGCAACACACCTGCAGAACTAGGTTGGACTCGATGATCTTGGAGGTCTCTTCCAACCTTAATGATTCTATGATTCTATGAACTAGAGGGCCGACTCTCCTGTTCATGCTCACTCCTGGCAGGAGACGGTGGTGAAGTCGGGGCTGTGTTCGCACCGTTGCCGATGCGATTAGGGAAGATCTGCTCCATCGGTGACTGCTGCCTGAACCAGGGAGTGGGTATTAGGATTGAAACCATCCCTGTGTGGGCAGAGATGGTGTCGATGCTACTTTGTTGCCCAGTAGGTTCCCGATTACACGTTAAGCAGGTCTGAAGGGAAAAGGGAATACTGTTTGCCCTAATAAAAATATATGGGGGGGGGAACTAGATTAATGTTCAGAGGTTCTTTGCTGGACGGTGACAGTTGGGAAAGCGCTGCTGCTGCTAATTCTTGAAAGGCATGATAGGCAAATAGCATGTAAGCCATTCCTCTTTCTCTTATGATCTTAGCTAACTGGCTTTTCTCTCAGTCTCCCTTTCTTTACCTGTAATATGTGCTATAGCGTTTGGAAAATTTAGTCAATCGTTCCAGTAAAATACTGTGGTATTCTCAGCTATTGCCTTTATTTATTTAGGCTATGGTACTGTGGGTATGTCCACATAGCCTTTTGCAGGTTCATGAGAGTCTTGACCCTAATAACTTACCAGCCTTGTTGCAGCACTAGTTCAGAGCATAACTTGACCAGAAGACTTGGCCAGCCTGTGGTCCAGTACCAGCCTAACTACGCTTACCTAGCGGCTATGCTAAACGTATGTTCCAGCAGCTCTGAGCACAAGGAACTGGTTCATGTCAGCCACCAAAACATGTTAAAATCTAAAACCCATCATGAATTAGGGCTGCACAATAACAGTGGCTGCACAACTTTGAAAGTGCTTCTGTTCAACTGCAAGAAAGGGCTTTGTGTTTGCAGTTGTGATTAGATTAGATCTTTGTGTGGGGTCTGCCTGTAAAACTTAAAATCTGGGGGCTGGTGGCATTTGCAAACTTGTGCTGCTAAAATAAGCACAATCACATTTTGTGAAATAGCGTGTTACATGAGCTCTGCTGGACTGATCATCTCTAGGGCTATGAAATAATGCAAGAAGATAGTATTATTGCCGTGGCCTTCATTGGCATTGCATTCAGGACCCTGCCACGTTCCATGAAGGGATTAACTATCAGAGCTTCCCAAAGCAGCTCAAAACCTCACTTCGTTTTAGGAATCCTCATTTTAAGAACAAAGGTCTGTGTAAGGATGAACTGTGAAGAGGGAAACACCACGAAATGGAACTGCATGCAAAAGGAAAAACATTTAACAGGGCTGCTGCATGGAGCCATTAACATGGCTACCTTCCACAGCAACTAAGTGCCTGGCTCCATTTACCTGTCTGGGACACAGGAGCAGTTGCTGGGCCTGTCTGAATGTACTAGAGATTAGCAGGGTAGGAAAACACCTGCTTCCACTTAACTGATCTGAGAGGAAACAAAGGGCAAGAAAAGCAAGGGCCTGAACAACACAGGATTGGATGAAAACTAATATGTAGCTTCAGATTGGCAGTTGGCAGCCATAACCCTCAATTTAAAGCAGCTGAGAGTCCCAACTCTTTAGATCTAAAATCTTGCTGCTATGAAGATGAAAGACTTTGTTCCACACACCCCCTCTCCCCCCCCCCCCTTTTTTTTTTCTCCCCTTTTTCTTTTCACTCGACTGTGTCCAAATGGGGAGTAGGCAGATGGGAGTTCAGGCAAACCCAGATGCCAACTGCTGCACTTTATAATAGGCAGTGAGGAGTGGCAGACAACTCAGCCAGAAGGAGAAGGTGGAAACTTTCCGATCATTGTTTAGGAGCTCAGTGACCCCCTTTAGTTTTACCTCAGAGGAAGATGGGGTTGGCTGGGACTCACTGATGACCACAATATAGGCTTCAATTCAGATATGGGATTTAAATTCTGGTGATAGGAAAGAGGGGAATGTGATGCTTTCATTGACTTCAGTGCGGGCTGTTGCTCAGCATCTCTGCAAGCAAGGTCTCAAGGAAGGTTTTTTAAAGTTGGATTCTCAAAAATTATGTGCTGAGTCCAAGACCGTTTAAAAGGTGAGCAAAAAGGCTGGACCATCATCATTTGAGGCTCAGTTTCATTGCCTGACTCTCAGCTGTGTCTCATTCAGAAATGGGACTTAGCTTCTTTTTAAATACACTGTCATTAGGCTCTTTTTTTCCTGTTTGCTTTGATTGGAACAGGAACAGTTCTTCTAGCTGTTAACAGAGACACACAACGCTGCAAACCAGGCCCCTTGAAGGGTGTTGTGCATTGATTAATGGGACAGCTGATGGCCTCTCCTGGGGCTCTCTTCAGTGCCATGTTTCTGTGGGTTTTGTGTGTGCGTATAATATTTTACCTTTCACTTGTTCCCCAGCTTGTGCCCTATGGAAACATAACTTAAGTCTGGCAGATTGGATGGCTGGCCTTAAGTTCGTATGTTTGCAAAGAGGGGGGCAGAGAGAAGGTAAGGCTTGTAAGATTATAAAACTTTCTTTCTCTGTTCAGATAAACACAGATTAGTCTCACTTGCCTGCCTGCCTGCCCGCCGCTTGTGTCGCCTTCAGAGCAGCAAAGAAACAGTGAAATGTACCTGTGACCTTACACGCTAACACTGGCAAAACATGTTAGCTAACGTGGACGGCTAACGTGGACTGTTTGATTGCATGCAAGCCATCCCGCCAGGTTATTGTACCTCTCCAAACGCTGCAAAGAGCAATATACTTCTCCCCTCCTCCTTTGCTTGCTTAACTTGTTAAGACATGGAAGGTTACTCCTGCTATGACTCCTATTCCTGACCTGACAGGTGGTGCCTTGAACTGAACTTTGCTCTCACAAACACGGTTGGGTTTCACATATCAGCCTACCATTTACTGGACTTGCCCATCTGCACAGAATTTAGTAATTCTGGCAACGTGTGCTGCTGCGATTGTCTCAGGTGCTGGGTTGAGGAGCACCGTTGAGTGCAGGGGCTTGCTACACAAACAGATGAGGGCCAAGGATTTCACACGTTTAGTCTCATGCCTTTAACTCTATAGATTGTGCAATGAGTTGCTGAGCGCAGGTAAAAAGGTGAAAGAGATTGAGGTGATGCAGGAAGCGATGCTAATGGCTATAGCCCTCAGATGAAAGACAGAAACACCTTTATGGATCTGCACTGATGTGACCCCTTACTGCAGAGCTGCTCTAGGAACAAAGAATTGTAATATTGGATCAGAAGTCCAATGTGTTTTGTAGCCTGTTTTGAAGAACTGCTCAGTAGGAGCTTATTGGAAAAAGATGAATGAACTGCTATGAAGAATGGCTGTGAAATGATTTGTTGATAGGAGATGTTTATTTTTGACACAAGAAATGCTACATTTGAACTGTGTGGCAAGGAGCGTTCACATCCTTTCTTTCTCTATCCAGTCTAAAGCCATGGGCATTCTCCTATAGCCATGTTCAGTGTTTATTTTGATCATTTGTTTCCTACCAAACTTTTGGTGCCAGTGACATCCTGTGGTGTAGTTATGTTAACTGTCTGGTTTTGGTCTTTCTTCTCCCCCCCCCGCTTCACAGTTTACCATCCCAGTTTTTAATACTTAGCCATTCTATGCTAGCCTGTCCCCTGATTTTTGTACGGTGAAAGTAGAATTAGCTATGCTGCTGGGTACCAGTCACTAAGTACCCCAGGACACAGTATTTAACAATACGAGTTCTTCTAACCCCAATCTGTTGTATATTTGTATTTCTTGAGTTAAATCTTGCAGTTTTCACCCAGCTGCCATTTGGGGAAGAATCCTGTTCACTTTAGCTTATCTGCATTTACCTGAGGAAGGATTATTAATGTGGGGATTTGGTTTGCTGTTGAGTATTGATGGCCCAGATATAGCTGATTTTGATAACCACAAAAATGAACGTTTCAGTATTAAGTACAGTAAGTCACACATTAATCTTTTCAAAGATGAAAAATACATAATAAGGTCTTCTCTGCTGTACTTCATGGAGCTTTATAAAGTGCAGAGCCAACCCCTTCAGCATAAATACATCATTACAGTGTTCCATGAATGAAATCTCAAGCTTGATGTTCAAAGATCATAAAGCCCTTGAGAAGTCTCACCTCTGCAAACACCAGCAAAAGATTTGTTTACTATTGCTGTATTATAAGAGAAACTCAACTGACCAGATCATTGTAAGGCACCAGTAGGTATTGTATGGCTTAGTCTTCTGCTGCATTGTATGTGTCCCATGAAATGCTGTTGCTACTTAATGTTCTTGCTCTGTAAATCATTTGTTGAAAACTTGAGTACTTCTGAGTCCAGCTAGTACATTACTGTTTCTAATCTAAATAGGTGGTTTGGAGTTAAACAATTTTGGAAAAATAGAAATGAAAATTGTTTTTAATTTCCCAATCCTATACGGCAGTATAATCCACGGCTGTCAATAGAAGTACTGACTGAAATAGAGCAGGAAGGTATAAGAATCAAAGTACTGGGCTGGAACATAATAGCTTGGATATTCTGGCTCTGCTACAGATTTTTCTATATGATCTTGAGCAAGTCACTTCAGCGCTCTCAATTTCTCCCATTCAATCCCTCAAATATAAAACAATATACTTATTCTTTATAGATGTTTTCAAGCTAACATCATGACTTTTGTAAGGTACGCAGACACCGTGCTGTTGGCTGAAAAATATCCAGACCCTAAGTTGAGACTTCTCTCAAAGACGAATCAGTGGTCAGTTGCATTACCATACATGAGGTTTTCAGGTGGGAGCTTTAGAGACATTAAAGAACTTTGCAGAAAAAATTATCATAACTTTCTTGATACAGACACCAGGTAAGTCTTCCTGACCTGCACCTCATAGCGTGCAAAAGATGGGCTGCTGTTCTTGGCTTGAAACAAGGTACAATAGCCACATAGAGATGGGATTGATATGGTAGAGAAGTGTTTAGGATTATCATCAAACAAGTATGTCATATGTAAATATGCTGTCTTTGCAATCAAATGGCTCCTGTGTATTAACCCAGGACAGGGTGCAGTTTATTGCTGATAATGAATTATTTTTTTTTGTTGCTGATAACAGAGAGGGTCATTTGCAGTCGTTTCATGACTCTCTTTGTAAGGAAAGATATGATTGCCTTATTCTGTCACGATAGTTCAGTTCTTTGTGCGTTGTCCCTCAAGGCCAGCTAGAACATTATAAATGATCCGAGGGTAGAAAAGTGCAGTTGTGGGGAAACGCAGTTTGCTTGGAAGAGTTCCTAGGGATCCTTAGACTGCTACTGTGTGGATTATAATTACTGTTGCTCAAATTTAGCGGGTAGCTTGAATAGGACACAGAAAAAAAAGTCGGAATGGGGGTGGCTCCAGGCAGGTGTCTGTATGACAGGCAGGATGGAGAAGGTGGCCCATGGTGGTTTATGAAAGGAGGTGGTGACTTACGCAGTACAGAAGGGGAAAAATGTGAATTTGTTTTGGCCAGCCTCAGGGAGATCGGAGATCCAGGTTTTGTTCAGCCAGGCAGAGAGAGGTCAGGAACAGATCTAGGCCTCAGAGAGTGGTTGAATCAGAATATAATTCATGTAGCTGAGCTATGTCCTGGCCGTTCACTGATGCAAGAGAAAATAGGTCTGCTTGTGCGTCAACTGAGTGCTGTTAATTGGTTGGATTGTCTGACTATTCATGAACTGTTTCAAAATTTTTAGTGATGGGTGCCTCAGAGAGAGAACAGGACAGTGATTTCTAATAGATCAAAGCAGCTGATGTCAGAACAGGTTAAAATCTCAAAGAATTGTCCTAAGTGTCCAGGTGGCCTGGCCTAATACGGATGCAGGCTGTATCTATATTGCAATACGGGATGGTGCTGCAGCATACGCTGACAGACTTGTGCTGATTTTATTCATTTGGGTGTTGAATCACTGTCAAGACACAGCTGAAAAGATCAATGAGACCTAATCTTTTAAGAACCGTAGGACACTGGCACGGGGATTTTACCACCTATGTTGTGGCCAACGTCGCTCTAGCGTCACACCTACAAAGAACAGTTCAGACATGCCTCCGCAGACTTCGGTCACATCTCCCAGTGGCAGTGCATGTATCCCCATGGGGTACATTTTTAGGAGGCTGGTAGTTTTCTATAGTTTATAGGTGCTATTTATGCTAACTATGCCTGCCAAGGCATTGGACACAGAAATCCTGTATTTGGAAAGCTATTTATTAACTTTGACTTTTAAATTCCTTTGAGGGTACCCAAATACAGATTCAGTTATTTCAGGCATAAGCTGCTTCTCCAAAATACGGTGGGCTACACTTGTCCCAGGCAAAAATTTGTGTCTTGAAGCTACAGCTCTAGCAAGTCGGAGATGAAAAGGAAAAAGCCAGCTTGCTCAGAAGCACAGCTGACGGTATAATGGAACTGCGAACTGTGTAGTACCCTTGCAGGAGAAATCAGTCTTTCGCAACTAAAGGTTTCCAAGGTTTCTCTTGAGTTCATTATGAGGATAAGTTGTGTCTTAGGGGAATTCTTCTGCCAGTTGGGCTAATTAACATGATAATTTGTTGTTTCATTAGCTACATCTTTCATGGGAAATATAAGTGCGTTTCCTTCATAACAAGGAGAAAACATTTTACTTGTTTTTCTTTTTTCATGACACTGATGAGAGTTTTCTGAAAACTTCCTTGAAAGAGGATGAAAATGGTATGATGTAACCAAAATAGGGGCTTTTTTTTTTTTTTTCAGTCTTCCCATATGTCCACATAAAAAATGGAATTTCTACCTGACTAATGTAGCAGTAAATACCGCAAAGATCTGGGCTGAAGTGTCCTGTAATCATTGAAATCTCAATCATGGTGCCCGTGAATGGACATAGGAATCCAGTTGTAGGCCTCTGCTCTTATTACCTTGTATAGTGGGAGACCTGAGTTCTGGTTGGACTTTTTATTAGTTTCTGAAACTATTTTGCATGTCAAGACTATATGGTGACGGGATTCAAGCTTCTGCTAAGTTTTTGAAAAAAATCAGCTCTTGTGAATTTACCAGCAAAATTGTATGGATGTCCTTCAGCAAGTCCTTGCCTCTGTCCGTTTGTGCCTCAGATTGTCTCTGTGTATGTTGCATCTTTTGTTTGGAAAAGCGATCATCAACCCATCAATGTCCCTGCTATTCTGTTGCAGGTTAGATGGCCTAGGAGAGTTTCAGTTAAATAATCTAGTCTCTCATTCAACGGGAGTCATATTCTGGTTGACTGAACAATTAATTGGCTTTTAAAATATCAGCTCAGCAGTGTGGTAGTCATGGCGGTGGGCAGGTGGAAATCGGTTTGCAATAGGAGAGTGTCTGGAGGTTGATTTTAAAGTGAGAGAAGAACGCCCCTTCATCCTGAACTCTTGGTTGCCAGTAGACCTCTGCTCTTAAGCAAATCTTAAGGGTGTATAGCAGGAGCATGAGAGATACTGTGGAACAGCAGTATCGAATCTGAATCTGCGCTCGGTAAATAATTCATTCTTTGTTAAAGCCACGGCAGAGGTGGTGAGCCTGGCAAGCCCCTCGAGAGGCTGGTCCCCCACGCAGCATGTCTGCAGCACGCAAGCGGGTTTCGCCCTGGCCGCTCCCAAAACCCGAGGACACACCTGTTAATAGCTAGAGGCAAGGAGATTGGTTGGACGTAAAGAATGCACCTGCGCAGGGAGGGGTGAAGGACTACATGTAAGACGAGCCTTAGACACCCGCCGTCTCTTCTCAATTCCAGCTTAAACAAGCAACATCGCTCTGGGCTGCGAAGAAAACCATGCACGTTTTAATCCTTTGCTTTCCTTTTTTTCTAAATTTGGTTTTATTTCAGTAGTCTAATACAATTTAGAAGTGTGTTGTTTTTTCAGGTACAGTTATATTTTTGTCTTCATTTGTTTCGTGTGAATTTCACTGCGAAAGCCTCTCGCTCCAAGTTCGTCTTTTCCAGGACACGGAAAGATCAGAAGATGAAAACTGTTGTGCGCGCCCTCCTGATGATCATTACGTCCTTTTTGTTACCCACTTGAAGGCTGATGATCTTGGTTTGGGAGAAGGTGGTTGTGCTTCCAGCACTGAAGTTGCTTGCGTGTGTGTGTGTTCATGGTCCTGGTAAGCCATAGTGTCCAGGTACTGTGGTAAAAAGTAATCTAACTAGCGTGAAGAATGACTTCTTTAATGCTTTTTGTAACTTGTTCATCAATATTCTCCTCTCAACTTAACTTTCTGTAGGACTCTCTCCTCTTTTCTCTTCCTCCTTCTTTCCCCAGGTAGATTAAAGAGGGTTTTGTTATACGTATCAGGTTTTGTCTGCTCAGAGTTATGGGGGAGGGGAGAACAGCTCATGAATTCAAACGTTCATTTTACAACTAGCCAAACCAGTCAGGGCAGGTAAAAGCAGAACCAAGAAATTGAATAGGAGGGAGCCAGTGGGGGAAAGCTAGTTTCACCGAGATGTCATGGTGAGCTTGGAAAAAAAGACGTCTTTGGAAAAGGTTGATTGTGACTAAAATAAAATGAGTATAAAATTTAAGAGAGCTCTCGCAGAAGGGAATCCTTGCATTTCAAAGACGATCCAGCTTCGGTACTAACAGCAGTGACGTTTCTAAATGCAAGTATGCTATCGGCTCCTTTTCAATTTCTGTGTAACGATTGCCATTTCTCAATTAGTTTTTAAATTAACTGGCATTTTAATGCATTTTATTGCAATTGCAAAATGCCCAGTCCTCTAGTTTTAGTTTCTCTCTACTCCTTTGGATCCAAAATTGATTCCTCAGATAGGGTGCTGGAAGTGAAGGAAACAGATTTGGAATTTTTCAAGCAACACTTTTGTTTAAACTAAGTGGAAGTCAAGGAAAGAGCTTGTTCTGTTTTAGTCATCGGTTTCCGTTCGTGGCGTGGAGGAGCCATTTTGGGTTCGTTTTGTTTATTCTTTTCTTACCTGAGGCTTTTTTTGTGCATGACAAAATGAGCATAATTAAGTCTTCTCTTCACTCTCGTGCTAGTTCACTCTCGTTATGGAGCTACCTGTGCCAGCTGGGACTAGCCTTTACTTGCGCCGGCTAGTTGGACACCAAAGAGACAGAATACAAAACAAAGTGGTTTGCTTCATTTTTTTGAAGTGTGAAGTCTAGTTGTGGGTTGGATGCAATAGCCGTGCTGCTTTCTCAGACTGGAAGATGGAGGTACCTAAAAAGCCCCTTCTCGTCTTTTATAATTTGGCTGGCAGCTGGTAGGTGATCCTGTTGGTGTGATAATTTTGGATGAGGAGTAAGAGGTGTTTTGTAAGCAAGCAGGCTTCTTGTATAATTCATCTGCTCAGATTCAGGAAGAGGCATTAGGCTGGCTTTGTAGACACTGAGGGAGTCAGCAGAAAATGTTTGCTCACTCGTTCCCTCCACCCCTTTAGTAAAACAGCCTTCTAGAAAGTTCGGCGAGGCACAAAGCTCGAAATAATTTCAGCTTTCGTCTGAAATAATTTCAGAGTATCTAGCTTTTCAGAAATAGGGAGGCAAAGCTCGTCCCGATCTAAATGCCGTTTGATTTATTTAATTTCAGGAAGGTCTTTAATAGCTCTTTTCTGAAAAATTTTGTCAGGAATGCATGCAATATTGCTAGTTTATTTACCCCCTCATTTTCAGCGAGGTTAATTCTTGATTATTTGGTTTTTTTCTTCTTGTAATTGCAAGTATTTAAATTCAGCTGACTTAACTTTTGCTTGAAAAAACTATGATTTAAATATTATTTTGCTTTATCCTAGACTCCTCTGTAACAGAGATTAATTTACGCTTGCTTCAATATCAGAGAACAGCATTAATATCGAAAAATTGTGTGCTGTTTTATCTGTACGCAAATACCAAAATACTCAAGCCAGCTACAAGGTTTTATCGGCAGGACTAAACCTTTAATTTTGACTTTGCAAATTCAGGAATGCTCTCAGTCTTTTTAATTGGTTTTGATACCTCTTTTAATTTGAACTTATGTTGCAGCTTGCAAACGTGGGTGTCTGAAGTTAAGTGCCTACACAGAGCTGGAGGTGTTACATGACAAGAATTTCGAAAGCACCTTTGCTTTGTGGGTGTCTAAATCGCTCTCAAAATTCATTAATTTAACTATTGAATTATTATTATTATAAATTATTACTGAATGAGAATTTGGGCTGTTAAAAGACACTCTTTGGTATATGAGCAAGTAAATTCAGGCAACCAAAACGTAACAGAATTGTAGAAAATCATACGAATGCCAGGATTTTGGAAGCGGTTAGCTAAACACTGAGTGCTGTCTCCTCTTCCCATTCTGCACAGCAAGCGATGAGCCCAGTGAAGGCACAGGTATCCCTCCCATGAATTAACTTACGCGCAGCGGTAATCATGAACGCAACCTGGGCTATTTTAATACATTTCAGGAAAGCTAACAGTCAGAACTTAAAAATCTGACCTCTTACAGAAGTCGCTGAGATCTGGGGGTGACCAGCATGGAACTTAAACGCCAGATATAGTGATGCTATTCAGTTTTTCAAATGGAGCAGGGGCTAAATTCTTCTGATGGTTATACTGGGCAGTCCTGGTCTGGAGCCTGCCCCTGTTTAACTGAAATGCTGGTCCATGCAGTGAATGAGTTCAAAGGCGTGCGAGTCCCAGAACTGCCCTGGTGACACAGTTTTACTGATATATATTGCCGTATGAAAATTGAGTGGTGTTTCTTTATTTCAGAAAGATAAGAAAAATCCTCCCTGAAACAATGCTTTTAATTTAATCAGACTCTAAATCAACGAAAGGACACATTAAAAAAAATACCGGTTAATGATAGTGTTTGAAAACTCGTTCGATATAGTCATATTGAATATTATCTATTCATAAAACTTTAAAAGTTCTCCTAGGCTTCCCCTTTTTTGTGATGGTTTACTTATGTAGAAAGTAGTGTTTTCTTAGTGTCCCTAGTCTAAAAAACATGGAGGAAGGCTGAATTTCTACTAAAAAGGCACATAATGAGATTTAGAATTACAAAAATGGAAACTGGACATAAAATATACATGCAATCAGATGTTCATTTGTTAGACATTTTGTTTGCAAAACAAGTTAATTAGAATGTTCTTACCCTATTTTGGGCAGGGGAAAGTGGCCCGAGGAAATTACATTTTACAATTGGGATGCACATTTCACTTTAGTTTTTTCTAAATGGCTCTGTTGTTAGAGACAGATAAGTTAGTTTTAGGGTCTTACTTCTATTTAATCTTCGGTTGTGGCAGAAGTCATCATGAATCAATAAGCAGTCTGAACTCTAAAATGGAACTTAGCTTGCGCTGCTGCTTTTAAGCTTTCAAATAAGCCTGTCTGTCCTTTCAAACTCCAGGTATAGCTTTTATCTGATGGAGCTTGAAGATATAAAGGCTTAAGTTTCACATGCTTTGTTCTTTTCATCGTCGTTGACTATTGATTAAGGCTCAGCCCTACAGGTTAACTAACAAGTTATCCCCCCCCGCCCCCCGGAGCTGCATTCTTTTTCAGACCTGCAGCTACCTGGGTAAAAATGGGCATCTCTGTATTCCCACTTGCAGGATAATTGATACCCAATTGTTTTAAGGCTGCTGGAACTTTGTCCTTGTACTTGAGTAGTGAGTGGGGGAGGCAGGTAAGGAAGTAGAAGAGGGGAGGAGAAAGAAAGGTAATATAGGTACAAAGCTAATTACTAGTGCTGTTTAAAAAAAAAAAAAAAAGAAAAAAGGGGGGGGGGGGTTAATTTAAGTTCCTTGTTTTCCGCTCCTCTTCAGTCATTCTTTCCTTTTTTCTCAAGGCCTGAACATTGGTAATAATGGTGATGATTAACTAAATGAAGTCAGTAACCTGGGCGACCATTAGGGTGGTTTTATATTTCATGGGTACCGAATAGCCGGAGAAAGCACACTGTTGAGGACTCGGAAAAATGAGATGGGACGTTTGGGGTCTTTTTAGCGGTGGGGGTTTTTTGCATTGTGGTTTTTTACTTTGCATTTTGTGCCTTGATGCTTCACAACGGTAAGGTTATAACCCCTTCTTCCATGCTTCCCTTCTTCTCCTGTCTTTTTCATTCCTTCTCTTCTTGACTTGCCACTTTTGAAAGATTCTGCATAGCACTGAAGTATAGTTTCCCCCTGTTTGCCAGCTTACCTGTAAAACACTATCTTGGGAAAAAGAAAGGAAGTGAAAGGAAGGATTTATTTCTCAATATATTAGGTATATGCTAAATTAATTGGCTTGGAGATTTTCTTTTTTATGATGTATCTTAGACTTGTCCTGCTTCTGCTGTAATAACTTAGTGTTATTCTCTCCAGACAAAGCATTTAATTGCTTTTAACTGTGTGCTATCGCCACACTTGTATTGAGTGTACTAAAAGCAAGTGCCGTCTTCTACGGAACCAAAAATTCTCCTAATTCTCGGGCCTCTGGTGGGCATGAATTGCGTATTTCACTGGCGATGGTAATGTAAGCAGCAAGCTTACATTAGTTTGTGATAGTTTGTGATTTTTTTTTCTTTTTTTTTTTTTTGTAAATACTAATAATTCATGTGCTTGCTAGGTATTAAATAAGCCTCACTCAAAACAGACTTAATGAATGAGCTGAAATTGTTTATTAGTCCAGTGGGAAAGAAGCATTTCTAAAAAACTATTCTTATTTGCTGAACTAGATGGAAACAAACATGTGGGATTTAGTATTAAAAAGCAAAAGAACTAGAATTACTATTGGGTGTGAAATGAGGATTCATCTGAGAAATGTGTGCATTAAAAGTCAATGCTTCCATTTGACTTGTCTTCACGTAGGTTGAGCTGGTTAGTAGAATCCATAACTCATTTGTACGGTACGCCATGCCTTTCGGGGGGGTCTGTGCCTTATAGTTTGTCATTGCAAGCGTAGCCTTGGCTAGCAGGTGGCTATGGTATGTTGATTATATAGTATTGGCTGTGTCTCTGAGTAACCTTCTTGGGGAACACTAAGCAAAACATTCCTTAATGTATGAAATTCTTGGCAGGTCCTGTAATAAAGAAAAAGAATTGTGAAAGTTCTTTCCATCCTGTGTACAGAGTTGCACATGCTGAAGCGAAGATCAAAATGCATTTCTCAAATAAAATATCACACAAAATTACACTTAACCATTTAAGCCAATTTTTATAAAATCTTTTTCCTAACTCATACTAGTTGCTATTAAACTTTTAAAGTAGCAGCTACTCCGAGTACTAAACCCATGATAAAAAAAAAAGGTTAATTTTCTGGTCTCAGTTTTATGATGATAAGAGCTTTATAAACTCTTTAACTTTTTTTGGTATTGTAGATGTATAACATCTCAGCAGAGATCAAGGTTTGGTGTTGGTCTTTTGCCTGCTAATACAAGCACAAAATTGCCACATTTTTGTACGTAGTGTAAGTTTTCCTTGAATTCGTTATCTCTAATTCACTGCTGAAACTTCTTGTATTATATATAAAGTATCTCCTATGGTACTAATGGGAAAGGAAGTTAAACAGATGCAGTACTGTGCAGAAGATGACACAAAGGCTCTTTCTCTTGTGCCGTGATCTATTATTGACAGGAGTTAGGCAAACCAAGCAGATCATTATTATTATTATTTTAAAGGATTAGCTCTAAAAGAGTTCCAGAAAGAGCCCTATGAAGGACTTAGGTCGTCTTGGAAACTTTCACAGTTTTTTGTCTGTTACATTGTTAGATTTTGATTTTTTTCTGTTTTTCACAAAAGACGTCATTTTCATTGCACGGTGATGATGGATAGGCCATAAGTGATAGGAAGTTTTGAAAATTCGCCAGCCATTGTCAGGTTCAATAATGATTGACATCAATTAATGATATGCGAGGCATAAGGATTGTTTATTAGAACTGCATTCTGCAGCTAAGAAATATGTGCCTCTGTAATTATCGTGGCATGCTACCATTTCCCAGCTTAGACATGAAACCTATGCAGAGGTGGGGGGTTTTGGTTTTGTTTTGTGGTGGTTTTTTTGCTGGTGGTGTTGGTTTGGGGTTTTGTTTTGTTTTGTTGTTTGTGTGTTTTTTTTTATTAACTCCAGATGCAGGCTCTACTGGTTGACTTAATCTTCAGGTATTTAGCTCTCACGGAAGTCTCATGCAGGACAGGGCCTTAAGAAGTGACTGTTGAAGCTCTGGCTGGAAGTCAGTGTAGCACTGGGATGCAGTTCTGGTACATTTGTGAAGGTGGTGTTTTTAACTGCAGCTTGACCTATGGCGTGCTAACCATACTCTCTTGATACACGGTACGCCAGTAAAGAATCCCTGTTTTCACTGGAAAGAGACTTGGAGGACATTGCAAAGAACATGGTTAACGTAAGGGCTTTCGGGAGCCCGGTCTAGGGCAGCCCTAACGCACAGGAATCTTTTGAGAACAGTTCTATCAAGGGCTAGGTATGGAGGAAGCATGGAGGAAGGACTGGGTGACTTAGCAGGTCTGCTCTAACTCCTGATTGCACAATATTACAGTATTGTCTTTTCACAGTAATATACTGTCAGTCAAATCCTGCGCTTGGCAGATACACCTGACGTGGCAATGACTTGCATTTTGTATTGTCACTAGCTGTGGGGAGTGGAGGCAGAATGTAATTGGCCCAAACCTCTTCACCCAGTCGTACCACATTAAGTATTCTGATTTCTCCCTCCGCCTGCTGTACGGAGATTGCAAATGGCCATCTAGCGTGCAGTCTACAGAGGGAGTCTGGACAGAGCAGAATGAATGAATTGTAAAAATTGTCAGTGGAGGAGATGGTATGTTAAGAAAAGGATTTTAATTAAAACCACCTTTTTTCCATTCCTATAAGGAGATGTAGGAAATCGAATAATGGACTGAGGCCTTTCACCTTTCCGCAGTGAATTTAATCCAGACTGGTACTTTTTTTTTGTCTTTCTCTTGGCATGTGTGAAGGGAATTGGTTGATCCTGTCGTGGTTTAACCCCAGCCGGCAGCCAAGCACCACCCAGCCGCTCGCTCACCCTCCCCTCCCCTGGTGGGATGGGGGAGAGAATCGAAAGAGCAAAAGTGAGAAAACTCGTGGGTTGAGATAA
This sequence comes from Pygoscelis adeliae, assembly GCF_000699105.1. Classification (NCBI taxonomy): domain Eukaryota; kingdom Metazoa; phylum Chordata; class Aves; order Sphenisciformes; family Spheniscidae; genus Pygoscelis; species Pygoscelis adeliae. Next base: position 1,621,629 of record NW_008824934.1, on the reverse strand, counting down.
GAACAGTTTAATAATTGAAATAAAATGATAATGATAATTTTAATGAAAATGAAAACAACAAGAGAGAGAAAGGGAGAAACAAAACCCAGGAAAACAAGTGATGCAACCGTTCACCACCTGCCGACCCACGCCCAGCCAGTCCCCCAGGCGATCACCGCTGAGCATGACGTCGTATGGTATGGAGTAGCCCTTTGGCCAGGTTGGGGCAGCTGTCCTGGCTGTGCCCCCTCCCGGCTTCTTGTGGACCTGGCAGAGCACGGGAAGCTCAAAAGTCCTTGACTTAGTGTAAGCGCTACTTAGCGACAACTAAAACATCGGTGTGTTATCAACATTATTCTCATCCTAAATCCAAAACACAGCACTGTACCAGCTACTAGGAAGGAAATTAATTCTATCCCAGCCGAAACCAGAACAATCCAACATAATTTCTTTCGGAACAGGTGTATTTGTAGCCACACGCCTCCTCACAGATTACTTAGCCTTTTGTTTTCAATTGCAAAAGGCAAGGTAAGAAATGAAGGAGCTTTAAATTAAGACGGAGAACTCTGTTTCTCTCCAGGTTGTTGGAGAACTGCCTGAACACCTGGGCTGAGGGTTACTGACAGACTATACCTGACTGTTGTGTAGTACTGGTGAAAAATGGCCATTGCCCCCTTCATGTACCTTGTGGGTTTTTTGCAATGAACGCACCTAATGGACTCACCTTGCCTTATGGAAGAAACTTTGACCTTCCAAGCAGCATTAGTAGAAGGAAGGGCATTTCTAGTGAGAGCTAGAGTTAAGCTTAGAGCTAATTTGACCTCAAGGGTTTTTCTCTATCACAAAATGTGTCAAAGTCAGGAGGGTGAAAGAGTTCTTAAAGGAAAAAGCCCTAAAAAATTCTTCATTTCCTATCCTTTTTGACTTTTCCTTTTGCCTACACCTATTGCAGAAAGAACCAACACTTTCCTTTCCTATTGAAATATCTCTTTATTTTAGGTGTTCTCCACCTCTGGTGAGCAGGAGGGATGTGAGAGATGGTGTAATACTGCTCGCTAGGTACCAGTGCACTGGCACCATTTTGTACATTCTGGACACAGAAAGAGGTGTCCTGTTGAATCTCTTGGCAAGATTTGGATTTTATACTTTTTAAGTGTTAGTTTGTGGCATTTATGTACGTGTTTTTTGGCTTGAACACGCGTCTGGGTCAGTGCAACAGCTCTGAAATTGTTGAAAGATTCCAATAGTAAGAAGCTGGCTTAGGGAAGGATCCACCGAGACCCAGGAGGGGCAGGATTGCTGCTGAATGCCTTAGGGCGATGATTTGTTAGCTTAGAGTCTATTTCTAGGACCATTTTTCTCTCATGCTCATAAAAGCAGGAGATGTCACCTTCTAGCTGGGCCACAGATGAAAATACTTTGCATCAGGCTGAAATATTCCTGCATCATTGGAAAACAGCAGGTTCACGCCAACACCTGTTCCTGTTGAGTTGGTTCCCAGTACATCAGAAATTAAATGGTGATTGCCTTGAATTGCCCTTATGGCACCTTTGAGATGTCATCAGAAATACGAGATCATAGAAAATTTAGTTTGGGTTGGGCTGATAAAGGTAATCTAGTCTGATCTAAAGCTAGATCTGGTAGCTCAGGGCCTTTTCCAGCTGAGTTCAGAAAATCGGCAAGGATGCAGGTTCACAGCCTCTCATCTCGCACTAGGTCTGATAGTCTGTGACACACTTAGCATCGCTCCATTCCATGTCATGAGAAGGTGGGGCAATGACAGTGCACTTGAATGTTAATGTAAAATATTTATGCTTTTTTCCTTTTGCACTCACTATTTTTAAGTGAGAAAGTAGTTTTCCTGGCAGCTTTTAAGGTTACTGTTGTATAAAATGTTAAGATTAAGCAAAGGCCCTTTTATCAGCTGAAGAGGACATCTTAAAAAAAAAAAAAACAACCCTTTATGTTCTCTCTATAGGCACTGACGTCTCAGGTATTTTCTACTCCAAGTTCAAGGGAGAAATGTTCCCTTGTCCACCTCGATTGTAGGACGCACTGGCAAACTGTATCCACGCAGCAGCTTGCATTTGCAGCAAAGGGAATTACACGTGGTGTTTGAGGGCAGAACGAGATTGGTAAATTCAAATATACGATCCCACGCTCACTCTAAAGTGATGGGATATATCATATTATAGTGCACATTCATGACTTTAGACAAATCTATGAATGGATTTTTGAAGTGGCTTATGTGGAAACAGCATCCTTTGCTGTAAGCCTGTAGCGTAACAACTCTTGTTTTGGCAGCTCTTGGATCAATGTCCAAACTAAGGAGCTAAGGAAAGCCTTTTTGATACCTGACAGTGAAAGGGATGGCAAGGGTTCAAGTGTGGCAACAGTAAAGCTGATATCTATTCTGAAACCCCCTCAAAATATCTTCCTCACAGAACCATAAAACTCTCCCAACAGGCAGGAGACCAGAATCCACAGTTATAACCTCTCAGTGTGTTTCTGGCCTGTGATTCTGCACGGCTGAATGGACTTTTCTATCAGTGGTCTGGTTTCATTTGTTAGGAGGTCTAGGTCCGACAATCCAGGCCTATTTACATGTGTTCAGCACCTTCAGTCTCTAAGGAATTAATGAAAATTCAGCTGTTTAGCCTCCAGTATGGATGCTAAATAGGAAGGAGTAATTTCTCAAGGAATGAAAGACGTTGTTTGCGCTATTAAAAAACTGACGTTAGTACCAATGGGACACTAGCAGAGACTGTCTCATTATAATAGTTACTTAGTTCTGGTCATTAAGTGAGACTTTGTATGATATGGTTCTAGTACAATTGTGCAAATATCTACTTTTAATGCACCTAGCTTACTTGAAAAACATCTGTAAGATAATTTTTTTGTTGTCATTTGAAAAACAAAATCCCCAGACTGCAAAGAGACATCACAGCCAGGAAGGAGGGAGGGGGAAGAAAGCCATGAAGCCTTCTAAAATAGAAGTTGAAGCAACAGGATGAGAACTTCAAACTTCTGGCTACTTCTGCTTCACTGTTCCATCAGTATGGCAGCAAGGAAAAAGGCTCACAAATCTCACCCTAGCAAGGCACGAGGCTTCAGGCAAAAATGGTAAAATTAGCTAGTAACTTAGCTTGATCTCTAAATTGTTCTTGTCAGTTGGTTAACATTTCCTAAGTCATGTGCGACTGACTATTTTTTGCTCTAATTATAACTAAGCATCATGGGATCTTGTAACCTGTGGTCATTCTAGCAAATTATTATTATCCATATTAAATGGATAACAGAGCTGGTTGCTATGTATCAAAATGGAGTTTAACACAGCCTGGGGTTTTATTGTTTAGAAAGCCTCCATTCTGCCTACTTTTATTTCAGCTGCAGCTATCACATCTAACATATAGGGTACTTTAGACAAAGAGCTATTGTCTAATTCTCCTTCTTGTTGACTTTCTTTATTCCATGTTATTGATGTAGAAAAGCACTTGCTGTTGTAACGGTTGAGTGGAACATGTCTGCTTGGTAGCTGCTTTAGTGGGGCTGATGAGGTTCAGTGTCATCTTGTTTAAAAAAACCCCAAAACCACGAAATGCAAAAAACAACCACCCCGCACCCCCCAGTTTTGTTTTTTTTTTGCAGCGGTCTGTTTAGCTATTTGCAGAATGTCAACCTGAAATGGAGTGGGGGACTCAAACGTGTTTTTGTATTCAAATGCCATTGTTAGGGCATGGCATACATTACAAGACTTTGAAAGTTGTCTGGGGTAGCCTCATGGAAGAGCTCTTGCAATATAACTTCTTTACATCAGAATTTGACCTCAATTTCTCTTAAGTGAATCTTGAGGAGGTGTTAAATGATATGTAGTGTAGTGACCCATCTAAACTATCAGGTAATGTACATAACGACATGACAGATGTAGGTATCTTAAACTGGGATGGGATTCTAGTTGCAGCAATGATTTTGTCATTTCACCACATTTTGTTCTAGCTGCTATTTTTCACTTTATTTTCACCATTTTTATATTGAATGCAGTCCTGCTGTTCAAATGGTTACTGTGCTGCTGAGCGTTCGGGAATGGCCTTCGCCTTACTGCAGTTTTGAAGTCATCAATGCAAGCAGTAAGGGTATTTCGGTTCTTGTTGCTTTTGTAAATTAAAACACTAGCTCCCTTTATTCAGGAATTTAGCCTTTCTGACCCGGAATTATCTGGAACC
>NW_008824934.1:1615391-1617400 GCF_000699105.1 Pygoscelis adeliae | reverse complement strand
CTTTTAGCTGCACCTTTTGCATCCCTCAGTGCTTGCTGAGTTGGAGGTCATTTTACTGTGGTACCCTATCGCTAATCAAAACGGTGTGGTTTTGGTTAAGAAACTTAGCAACTGTGCAGGTAAAGGAGGAAATGGATGGAGGGAGAGAGTGACAAAAGGCCGCACTGTAGCCACTAGGCTGTGGAAGGGTTATCTGTCAGCAGTGTCTGGCAAACAGAGATTTCCAATGGGTTTCAGAATGCGCTGGAAAGTACGTTTGTCAGGTTACAAGTCTTTTCAAGGGCCATAAATGTCAATGCTGAGTTTCTTTGTGGTGAGCAAATTGTAGTAATTTGTTTAGTTGCTCCGGAGCTGTTTAGGTGTATTTTTTAATGCGTACGAGTCAATATCGTAAAAACCACACACGCAAAAATCTTGTGAACATTAAGAGATGATGTGAAGAGTAAGAGGCTCCAAACATTCTTAGCATTTCAATACTCCCGGTTTCTTTGTAATAACTATGCTCTGCAAGATCTTTGGACTCCCCAAACATAAATCTGATTAAAAGATGACTGAAGGAATCAGCAAATATGAATTGCCCAATAAAAACTTAGATAAAGCTTAAATGGTTGGAGGTACTGGAAGAAAGGTAAGAGTTCTGTACCTGAGTAAGTCTGCAAACCTGTGTTGCTTCCTGGATTTTGCATTTCCCCGCATTTTTAGTTTGCAGTAGCAGATGATAGGGCATAAAGTTGGCTGTAATTGCCCATACCTCAAATACCATCTTGTTACATTTTTCAGCTCGTAAGTGTATTTCATTAGGTGTAAATATAAATAAGACCATTTATTGGTAAGTGACAATTCTGAAGGTGTGTGTGGGGAGGTGGGGGATGGTGGGAAGAGGCAGGACTACATGACCTGTGCAAATATTTATTTCTGGGATAACTTTTCAGAACATTGTTGCTTCCGCCTCTCCCAAATGAATAGCATTTGATAATTGCTGAAATCACAAAGGAGGGGCAGCTACAGGTGGTATATTTCCCCCCCCCCTTTTTTTTTTCTACTCCGAATAGTCAGGCTTTCTAGCTTGTGGTATATCTGCTGTTTGTAGACCATGATCCTGAGATGCCATTACCATCTTACTGGGCAGCATTGGATGTTTTCTGTTTTTCTAATACTGCCTGGTAATGATGATTATGGTGTTTCACGTACAACGTGGAAAAGTTCAACAGCGAATTTGGAAACAGAGGTTAGTGGCCGATAGAGAAATCCATGCTTGACTGTCAAATCTCCCCAAGCATAAGTAAATTTAAAATTAAATGCTTTGGGTTCTAGAACAAAGGGTAAAAGCAAACATAAGAAAATCTTGTCCTTACTCTAGAATGATAAAATAATGTTAGAGCGAGCCTGTAAATAGAAAACCATGCAGAATGTGGAACAGAGCACACGTTTGATTCTGCAACAATAGAATACATTCAAATGAAAATGTTAAGTTTTGTAGCAGTAAGATGAATGTAGGTACTCTGCTCCAAACATGTTCTTTTTATTTACTTTTAAATAATGGTAGCTTTCCAGAGAATGATAGTAAACATTTTATTGAAATATAACATTTGAGTTCTCTTGTTCATAATTTTTTCTCAAAATGAAAATGTTCTTTTCACCTAAATATAAGATAATTTAGAACTAGACTGCTGAAATCGAAAGCGGAGTTTACTTTTTCAGCTTTGCTATTGTAACTTACTCTTTCCTTTTCACAGCAATTCCTCTAGACTTCTCTTCTCCAGTAGAATGTTCTAATAGCAAAGCCATTTATTTTAAAACTTTGAATTTTTATGTAATGTACACATTGTAGATTTTATTTTTATACAGTTATACATCTACATCCATTTGTCATTTCTTGGGGCGGGGGGAGAGAATGAGACTTCACTCCCATTCCCCTTGATTGTTTTCATTACTTTAGTGGACTAATATTATAATACATTTTAAAATATGATGGGCTTGATTCTTATTCTTATATGAGGTTTCTTTCC
>NW_008824934.1:1600709-1615375 GCF_000699105.1 Pygoscelis adeliae | reverse complement strand
AAATCAATTATACTAGTTAAAGTCACCTTGAAAGAACTAGCTCAGTCTAAAGGGACTTAGTGGAAGTGAGAACGTTGTCTTAAATGGTTCATGGCTTTTTGTTCTTTTCTGAGAATTAAAACAATACAGGAAGTTATACTTCCCAGTTATCAGATATTAAATGTACTGTAAATAATGATTTCTAAAGGCTATCACTGAGAAAAGGGTATTATTGCCGTTAGATGTTTTTACCTGACACATGGCTTTATGGGCAGGTGTTTCAGCGAACCTGGCAGGTGTTAAGCACCAAAATGCAATGATGGCAGCATCCTGCCCCCTACCCTCCATCCCACCCTCCCCTCGGGATCCCTTACTGCTATATGGCGTGCTGTGCTTTTTAATTACTTGCTTTGAGAAGGTTAGTCGTTTCCTTGAACCCTATTCTGAAGTGTCAACTGAACGATCCACTGAAGCGTCGCTTGGATGAAATGTATTCCTTTACAGTTTAGTTTGATAGAACGGTTGTATATATACCATGTGAAATACCGTGCTGGATCCACAAAGGCTTATGTGAGTACCTTAGGGCTATAATAAATATTACATGCAGTATAACAGTACCTACACAGCGCAGCTCAGACCAGAGCGCTCTTCAGCTATCCCATAGTGAGAGGCCATTACTACCCTGAGAGATAAGACTAACAGTAAGGGGTGAGGAAAGGAAGACGAGACAAATCACGCTGCCTTCCTCCTGGGTGGTGCAGTGGGTCAGCGCCAGAGTCAGCAATCTGGAGTCCTTAGAGCAACAGCCCCACTTAAAACGGCAGAGAGCTCTTACATAGGGAAATGCTCGATGTTGAGAGGCGTGTGCTAGGTTTTTTACCTTCTCTGGTGCACCATGTGCTGCAGCAAACTTCCCCTTCTGAAAAAAAAGAAAACAAAGCAGACAGGTACCTTATCATCTTTATCGTTAGCATTCACTATGCTTAATTACATTACTGTCTAACAACTGTACACCTCAGTGTCCTGTCACTTTTATTTAAGACTCAAATTTGTCTCCATGCCTTAAACTAAAGCCAGTACAATAAAGTATTCGTTGTAAAAGCAACTAATTGTGTTAAATGCTAGGCCGTCTTTGTCACTTTTTTGTGCCCTTAATACTGTTTTCTTTATATACCAGTTTGCAGTATGTCTTTTTAATTGATTGTAAAGAAAGACTTGAATCTGTTGGTATTTTTGTGCATCAAAAGGGAGGAAGGAGTGAGGAAGCCGAGAAACAAAACACAAGAAATCTTACTGCTTTTACATCATGTTGAAATAGAACTTAACCTTATGTTTTCTATTTTAGATCTTTATTAAACCAACTTTTTATACTATATTTGTCTCCTGAAATCCACCATGATTTTCAAACTATCCTTTAATATCAAATGTCTTCCTTCTGCCCATCACATACTTGGTAAATTATTTACACACCCAGTGATGTAAGGCAATCTTTCTCAAGCCATTTCTGTTAGTTTTTATGGAACACTGACATCCTGAAGAATGTGGAATCATTAATAGATGCTTCATTTCTCCAACCGCTGGACACACTATGGTCCTCTGTGGGCATCTTACTAGACAGTGCTGGATTTTTTGGATCTACTCTAACACTGTCTGGTAACGATGTTTAAAGGGTGAACCAAACAACAACATGCATCAGGAGGAGCTCTCTCAGAAAGACATTGTGCCACAATTTAGGCCAAAGTGGAACATTTGGACAAGAGGGTAAGGATGTTGGCTATCATATTAACAAGCATTTTTAGATACAGCAAATGGCTATGATCATAAATACTTCCGACAAAGAAGTTGCTGGAAACCACTCCATTAGGTGCTACTGAACCTTGATGTTGCTGTGAAGGAGGTGAGACAGGACATGTCAGCTCTAACATACAAAATGCAGGTCTTCTCAGAGGCACAGTAATGCTTTCTTCTCTCCAAACGGTGGTTAGAGCTGTGATGTATTTGCATGCCACAGCTCTTGTCCAGGAGGCTGAAAGATTTGCTCCTAAGGTTGCCATGCTTGGCTGTGAAAGGTGGTTAGCGCAGGATACCGGTTGTAAAGGTCATTCTTCCCAATTACAGTTCAATTATACCTCCATGGTTGAACGGCCTATGAACTTTCAACTGTATAACCTGCCCTGTTCTAGGCCGTGCTTTCAGCTTATAGAACAGGTGGGTTAATCACTCTAATCATTCCATTAAGAAACAAAGGAATTTAACCCACGCGAGGAACAACTACAGCATGCTTACCCTGCTCTACAAGCAGAGGCACAGGAAGAGCTACCACCTCACGAGAACTCATTCTAACTGTGTAGCAACTCATGTAGAAGTACACCGCTGCGCTGAGCGTGAGAACGGACGAGGTTTTGATTAGAAGCTGAGACTCCTTAAGGAAATAAGTACTTCTCTCAAGTGACATAGAGGTCAGATTTAAACAAGTTTCCTGGGGTGACAGAGGAGCAAGTGCTTGAGGAGACCTCTTCTTACTCTAAAGAGTATTATCACGTCATATTTGAGCCAGATAGTCCAGCTCCATCTGCTTTAGTGAAAAACCACAAGTTTCAGCACTGCTAGTGGTAATGTTGCTTGCTGCGTCGAAGTTCTGATTCTGCAAGCAGATTCTGGGATTGCTCACATATCTAAATAACAGCATATATTTGCAGGCCAAATTTGGGGACTAAATTAGGTGCAAGTCTTGCCCTCCTCTAGTGATATTTAATGCCTCCTGCCTGAACTGCATGTACATATTCAGGGCCAGTCTTTGCTTACCCTGCAGGTCCTTCCTAGTCCTTGACAGATTAATCCAAGTCAGCATTTTGCAGACAACCTGGTCTATCTGTAGAGGATAAGAATTCATGTCAGAACTCATTAGCAGTCCACTATGCAAGCTGGGATTCACAAGGAGCATTCATACCGCCCGCACTTCTGAAAGACCATAAAATTTTAGCTCTCTTGGGGATCTAACTTGAGGTGGGATAGTGCAGAGACCTTGTACTGATTCTTCAGCGTTGTGCCCGTTGGTTTTCAGCTCGTTTCTGTGAGAAATATAAGGCAATGTTACACATGCAGTCTGACCACACACTCCTCACCCCAGATCTTTAAATGGATTCCAAGTATTGATTTGTGTTTGAATCACAGCACCAAAACATTTTCCTCATCCTCAACTTAGTGTTAATCCCCTCCCTCACTCCAAAACAGAACTGGTAGCGCAACATAGTGGTACACAAGCAAATTCTGCATTCTCTGCCTTTGTCACTGGAAATCTTTAAATGTTTTTCAACGCTTTGCAGTAAGCTGGGCATACGATTCCTTGCCAAAACTACTAGGTAATACAGGAACAGTAGGAAAAATGAACCAATTGGTATAAACTTAAACTTGTTTCCATTACAATGTGAACAGCTTGAAAGGAGCTGACTGTGCCTGCTTTAACTCCACTGATTGACTCGCTGGAACAAGCTCAGTTTTGTGTTTGCCCTTGCAGGTTGTAATTCTCAGGAAAACAAGAGAGAGAGAAGGAAGAAGCAGAGAAGCGTTCTTTGGTGATTAGCCTCTGTGTTAATAAGTAACTGGTTCACAAGGGATTGAGGAAATGGTGTGAAATTTGAGTGACTCTGCAAACTGGCTTTTAACAAGCATTTAAATAAGATGAATTGGAGCGCACACCTACCTCCCATCCATCTCTTCGTAAAACAAAGTATGGGTCCTAACCTTGGATAGAGTAGAGTAAATTAAAAAAAAAAAAGATAACTCTAATTGGGCATCCATGGCAGGCACGGGAATGTCGCCTTAAAAAAAAACCAAAATGGAGACCAGGGAAATCCCCCCTACCCTCCCCCATGATGATGAATGCTTAGGAAAGTGTCCATTCAATCTTGTCTCAGAGAGAGACAGTTAGTCATGAGAGCCAGGGACAACCCAGAAAAATCCCCCTCTGCCTCAATATCTTTCTCTCCCTCCCCTTCTCCTACTGATTGTCATCTCGCTTAAATCAGTTTCACAGGAGAGCAATTCCACAGGCAGTACTGATTCTTAGGATGGTTTAAGAGCTGTCTGAGGCCTGGTCTGCATCAGGCTTTTAATTCTAAAAAAGTTGTCTCACCAAGGGGAGTTTTAATATCGATGAGGGCACAGTCTTTAGAGTGCAGCCGAAACGTGCATCCACAGTCTTGCTGTGCTACTATTGACGGAGCTGCACCAGACACAGGCATGGTGAGCAATTTCACAGCGAGATGGATGCAGTGGACAGAGCTCTTGGTAAGTTAAGTAAGTTCTTTACAATTTTTTTAAACTCACATACCAGTGAACTGGAAACAGTTGCGTTTTCATAATTGTACTGCCTCATAATCAGCAAGTATTTCAAGTTAAATATTTACTGGTTATTGCTTTGTCTAAGGGAGGGGCCCTCAGCCTTTCCCTGCCCTATCTTTTTAGTCCTGGATCTGCAGAAAGTCCTTTAACGTTGGTGTTTTCCTTTAGCCTGAGTGCCTGCTGATTGCTGTCTTACCAGGCAAAGTTAGATCTAGCTATTTTTGTCTAATACTGTCTGGTAATGCCGTCAATCGCATTGGCAAAAATCTTCGTCTTGACAGAATACGGATAAAAAAGCTTGCCTTTATCAGAAGAATCAATGAAGTCTGATGTCTGGGCCTTCTCACTGGAGTTTGGGCTTATGTCAAAAGCTTATTCAAGTGCACTGGTTCTATGTCTGTCTTGTTAACACCCAAACATGTACTGTAATGCCTGCAGAAGTATAAAGAGAGAGATGAGAAAAGTCAAGAGAGTATAAGCTCGCATGTCCATAACATGTAGGTAGGTCAAGGTATGTTTTCTGAACTTGCTTCCCTAAGAAACTAGGCCCCTGTACTCACTAGCTATCTGTACGTTAGTAACTTTTGGCCCTATTGTCAGACTTTCCCGGAATTTGATGGGTGCAGACATAACAACCCCGTAGCTTTGAGAAAGACATCATAAAACTAAATCAGCTAAGCAGAGACCGTCGTTGCTCCCAATGATGGTAAGACTGCAGAGTAAGCACGGCTGAAAACTCCCAGCGCCACGGCATAGGAAGTCGATAGTTTCTGAATCTTAAAATCTTCATCGTAAAGAGTTATTCCTATGCTCAATACAGAAAACACTGAGGCTCTTCTGCTGTTGTTTAAGATGAAGAGAATTTCTCTGGGTAAACTTGGGCCATCTAGTCATCTGAGGCTGCCGTCAGTTTAAGTAGCTGCTTCTGTTTGGAAATTGTTTGTTAAATGAGCAAAGTTCAGCAATAGATCAGTGCACCCTGTCACTACACTGCGACTTCGAATAAGGTCGGCTTTATTTTTACACTGACAGAGAAGTACTTTTAAAAGGTATCATAAAATAAAAGGGTTTGCAAAGCCCACAGTTCAGCAAATCTTCTATTTGAGGTGTAGTTAGTCAAATTCTACAATAAGAAAGGTGGCCTCCCTGAGAAGTGCTCTGATTCCCCACACATGGCTACCAGCCTTTATCCTCCCCACACTGAGAAGCAGCAATAGCCGATGCCAGTTGCTGGATTTCTCAATACAGCACCCCTAGTTGTGCAATGTAACAGCGGTGGGAGGGAGTAGCGTGATAGAATGTATTCCTGACCTCAGCTGATGAGCATCCTGGGCCCTGAGGCATGAGAATGAAGATAGCATGGTTCTCCGCATCAACGAAGTCTCACTAAATTGTCAGGAATTTCCCAGTTAAGAAATCACCTTGCCCAAAACTGCTCAGATGGTGAAGATGGTATCTATGTCCTGGTTAAAATGACTCATGCCGGCAAGTCTCATTTTGCAGGGTACAAACAGTATTCCTTTTCATAGTACAATTATTTTATGGAAACTTGCTACTTCTTTTGGTATATTGCAGTGTCTCATCAAGGTATTAGTCCGCTACATTTTATATTTTTACCTGTGCTATCCCTGAACATCAACTGTTGGATTCCTTGTTTTCCTTTCCTCTATATGCCTCTCTTTGTCCAACGCTTACCCTTTGGATTTCACAGAAGCTACAGTCTCTTATTGGAAGCTTCGCTGTTTCTATTTCCATCTTCATGAGATGCTCAACATGACCAAGGGTTTTTCTGGAGTTATGGTGTTTCTTGAAATGAAACAAATTTGACCTTTCAGCAGCACTACCCTTTACTAATTATCTTTAAAAGAACTGAAAACAAAAACTACGTGCCTTTTATTACAATGTATTCTTGGGTAAATTGGTAATTAAAAAAAAAAAAAATCCCGTGAGATGTCCTATACAGTCAATTTTAAAGGGTAGGTATGCATAAAACATTCTCAGAGAAGGCGAAGAGATTGAAGATGTGACTCCCGTCCTTAATGCTGTGTTCACGTACTCTGTTACCAGTAGCTTACTGTAATTATTCTGATGAATATTCTACTGTCGCTGTTTTTATCATTAGAATCCACATGTGTGGATAAACACATACAGAAAGATTTTCTTTGTAGAAGTAGGAAGAACAGTTTCACTAGCTGCTGTTGTATAAATACATTTTTTTATCTTACATGCTATTTAACGTGATGTTCGCTGCCTTAGAGCTTATGTTATTAATTTTAGGCATTTTGGTTGTATATTGAATAAAAGAGTTGAATCTCAACCCAGCTCTGAGTTGAATTTATTTTGAAGCAATACAGATTTCCGTGTGTTTAAACCAAGTAAACAGTATTCCCCAATGCTTGAATTCAGGCTAATAATTCCTGTCCAAGAGCAATAATTGCTTCTCAGGAAGTCCCTTCCTCATGATGCAGTACGGCACTCTCTGGAGATACAGCCAGCTCCTCCGGGTATTCTCTGCTAGTTTGGATATGATGTGGCACTGCTACGGCTGTATGGCTAGTGCACTCCAGAGCTCTGCTGCTCATGCGTTTGCTTCAGACGGACTGCGTTGCGCTGACGCAACTTACGACCAACTATTCAAAGGGGTTGCACCTCTGTGGAGCTGAGCGGGGGTTCTAGACAATGCTGATGAAACATTGCCTTATCCTTGCCCCGCTCATCAAGTTCTAGCCAGCCACGTGAGACTGGAACCAACGCAGTAATATTTTAGCAGTCTATACTTTGAAATAGCCTTGATTTCTAAACAAAGGACCTGCCAGTGCGTGTGTTGGGGCGGGGGGTGAGGGGGAAGGAATTTCTCAATATGCTCCCACCTAAAAAAACCCTTTATCCAGCAAGCCAGGAGCTAGTGTCGCTCACAGAATACAGGCAGTAAACTCTCTCCTGTAATTCCTCAACATATATATATTTAATGTTACTTGTCCTCCTCATCTGTGGTCTGGCACAAGCCAAGGCAACTTCTGACTTGGAGGATCTTATGCTCCTTGAACTAGCAAGGCAGATACCACCTTCACAAAGGTCGAGAGATCCTAAAACAAATTCCCCGCGGAGGAAAGCAGCGGGAAGGAAATAAGCAACATCTATTTCAGCGAAACCAGTATTTCTCTTTCTTTGATTGACAAGGGAACACCCTGGGTAGGTTATCTGAACTGAGTAGCAGAGAGCAGAAAGTTGTACTGCTATCAGAATAGCCTGGGCTCAGACAAGGTGAAAACTGAAGCAATCCGTTTCTGCCTAGTGTAATTACATCTCGCTTTGTTGATTGAGGACTTATGATAAGAGCAAGGCAAGCAGGAACCTTCCAGCTACTTGTAACATCTTCAGCAATCCTCAAAAGGCTACAGAAACCCCAAATAGAGTACCTCGTACAGTCTCTGGTTTCTAGGTACAGGCACAGCTTCTTAATCCCTCCTTTAGTCTTGGTACATATTAGATTTTTTTTTTTTGGTAACAAAACTTTGTAAGCAAATTATTATATTGGGGCCAAAAGAAATTGGACAAACTTTCATTTTGGTCTGCTTCCCTTTTATTAATCTTAGCCTTAGAATGTTTTGGTACTGAAAATTCTGAAAAGCGGTGACAAATATTGACTTTAAAGTTGTGAAAAGGAAATTTTTTCGGCCTTATTTGTTCCTCCAAAACCCTGAAGCCCTTATTTCAACACGCTTAACATTCTAAGGTGAGCACAGGTTCTCCTAAAGTTCAATTCAAGAACTAAATAAAATATCCTTTTACCAGCCTACAGCTTGTGCTATGGCGTACAAAAAAAGTTCCGAGGACTCTTGCGTTACACTCTACATACCAGTAGGTAAAATACGCAAGTACGTTCTACATCACCCCGCAAGAGTCCATTACGCCTTTGCATGATCAAGCACAGCATCAGGCCGGGGAGAGCATTTTACCAAACACAGCCCCCAAATACCTCCTGTTTGCTCGCCTCCCGTACGTACGTAAGTATTATTGATGCTTCCCACTGCTGCTTATGAGCACTAGGAAGGGTTTCAGAATTGGCTTTGTTTGCTATCATGATGCCATACAGCAATGTCACCAGTCTGTTGGTGCTGTGCCCTTCATCTCACAAGAGCAACGTCCCCTTCTCCCCCAGACACTTTGCAACTATTAGCTGAAGACAGCACTGCGATCAAATTGCTGTGTACTACCTACATGTTAAAATTGGGAAAGCTCAGGCACACACAGAAGATAACTTGTCCAGACAGTTGCAGAAGAAAATAACGAAGAGACTTTGTTGTAGACTCCAAGTATTCCGGCTTCTTATTTGGCTTTAACTTACTAACATTAAAGTTTAACATACTGGCATAGCAATGTAGGGGTTTAAAAAAAAGCTCAGCACCTCCTTTCCTCTCCTACAATTAACAATTTTAAAAACAAGCGAAAATAAACCAGGGCTTTCTAACAGGGAGCTGAGCACAGACAAAGCATTTAGTTTTCCTAGTATTTTGTACGAATCAAAGCATTGAGGGGGAAAAACAGCTTGAGCCCTTCTAAATACTTTATTAGTCATCATGAAGCAGTAAAAACTCCAATGCGTTAAAAACACTCCATATCACCTTTAAGTATGATGAAAGCCCAATCAATAGGCAGGATTGTTCTCAGTGTGGTATGGCTGTTCTTCGCATCTTCAGAATATCAGCCCTAAACGTAGTGTAGAAGGCTATTTAGATACTTAGGTGGTAGGGAAGAAGAATATAACACCTAGCCCCCTTAAGAAACTTCTGCTTGGGGGAAGCTCTTTTCGTATTCCTTTGTCAGTTTATTTTAGGCAAGGAAAGGTGGAGTCAGCTCCCAAGGCAGTGGATTTAACAAGCACCTCCTGGCACAACTGTTACAATCTAAACTGATTCCAGAACAAAGTTCAAGACATTTAGGCTACAGAAACTACGAACACATAATTTGATCATCTTACTCAACAAAGGTGGATTTAAGTATTCAAGAAGCTGCTCAATGAATAGTATTCACTTCTATCGAACTACCTACCTTTTTCAAGGCAACAGCTTTTTTTTTTTTTCTTCCCCCTAGGTATCGTAAACTCGCTTTAAAAGTACATGGGATCAAAACTCCTTCCAAGTTCAGGGTAGAGTATTAGTGCTCATGACGCTACCCTAGGGACTGCACAGAGCAAGCGGACTGCTAAGGGGGAGCCCTCGGGAGCGCCCGAGGACCGCCGGAGCACAGCCGACCCCGGGGCAGTTCCGTGCCTAACTTCACCGTCCCCTTCTGAGACCGCCTTTTAAACAGTGTCAGAGCCACATGTCTTAAGGGGGGTTGGAAGAACCAAAAAGCTCTGATATTTGATAAAGATTCCATTTTAATTTTGGTATCTGAACGCAAATCACTTAATAGACTATATTAAACCATTACCTCGGTCCCTCCAGTTGGGAGCCAAAGCCAGGGAGAGGCTAAGGGAGCAGTGAGGAGAAACAACCTCATTTGGAATGCTAATTTTATTTGCACACAAAACACCACCTTAAACAAACCCATTTGGATTTCTGTGTGCGAGCCTAACTCATTATTCGCTGTCTGCTATTTGATGACTGTGAGCCTATCCTGTCAATAAACTCATGCAAAGCAAGAGAAAAAGCCTTGAGTACCACTGAAAAAAGGGAAACCCAAAACCAAACTAGAATGAGTTAATGACACGCAACTCTTTCAGCTTGCTTGCTTGTCTTTGGCCTTTATCTCCCTTAGAACAGGTCCTAAAATCAGGACCATTTCAGAACTGTTTGGGAACAAAGGAACTGCCTATAAATATACTTTAACACGCAGAAGACTAGGAAGAGTCGGAGCTAACTGTGGTTGTATGGTGAACAAAGTGAATTAGACACAGTCTGCATTTAACTCTTTTTTTTAAATTGGATTTCTCCCATAGCTGCAACTTAGAAGTTTTAGGCATGGCTATGGTGGGACTGAGAGGCCTCCTATTCCCTGCTATATCCCATTTTCCTGCCCTTCGTCTGGATAAGGGTATGGGGGGAGCCGGGTGCGTTTTGTTTTGTTTTCAATACTACACTAACTTGGCAGCTAAATAAACGGTAAGATATTTACTCCCCCCCTCCTCTCCCCAGCCTTGTGTTCCCTCAGTCACTGCACTTTGCTGCCTCCTTGTTCGGATCAATGCCAGCGCTTGCGAGTCCATGCTCTAGAACAGTGCAGGAAAATAAAGCAGACTGGGGGAAACGCCCGCTGCTCCCCAACACACATCTTTCCTCTGGGCAGGAGAAGGAACCATCACGCGGTGCTGGAGGAAGAGGCCGGGCACAGAGAGGGAGCGAGCCAGGAACCAGCACTACGCGCCGAGGAATCTGGCAGGGCACTGAAGCCCCCCCAGCAAACACGCCAGGGAGCAGCTCCCTCGTGTTTGCACGACAAACCGATGCCTCAACTCCAAGACTCTACAGCAACAGACCAGACTGGTTAAAGACAGAGGCATTTCTTACCTGGAAGCTCCTCAGCACTGCGCAGAGTAGCTGCTGGTCAGGTTCTGAGCGGAGCCCTCGTGCCTGGCCAGGTGACTCCCACTACAAATTACTGGATAAGCAAGTCCCTTCAGCTGTGCTCCGCAGGGCCCCTGGCACCCGGAGCCGCAGCCTGGGCTCCTCACACACGCCTCTCTGCTGGGCTTCAGCTCGTACCCAGCTTCTTTCACATTTCCCGAGTCTCTGTAAATTTGCCTGTGCTCTGGACTCCTAACGCTTACTACGATTTCTGTCCTAGAGCTGGCCCTAACCGTTGGCATTGTCTGTAACGCTGAGGTTTTACATTTGCTCGTGGTTGCAAAAATTAAAGCAGCTTTGCTTACGCTCTCAAAATTCCAGCAACCAGGAATCTGGTTTTTGAACGCTTTGGAACCTTTTTATGGTTTCAGTCAGAGCTAAACCCTGGATGAAAGGTCCCCATCTGCAAAGGCTCAGCATATACATACTGTATGTGGTATATTTAGGGGGTTTCAGAGAAACGTGGGTGTGAGCCTGCCACGTCCCTCATCCCTATTATTTCCGAGAACAGCCCAATCTTTTTCCTGTTAATACCCCCAGTGGCTCTCTCTGATATACTGTTACTAAATTCAGCTACTTCTATTCACAGGTACTATGGTCAAACCACTGCTGATATTGCAGAAAAATTTACTTTTTTGCCAGTAAATGCTATGGGTTCAACTTGAGAGGTCAACTGTGATTCTAACTGTTTGTATGCGAATAGCTTTACCCATTTCTGTTTATACTGTGAGGTGCACTTCCCTGCAGAAATACTGCATAAGCTGCGGTGAGATCCTGTTTCTGGGGAAATGAAATGCAGAGTTAATCATTCTTTCAGTACTGTAAGAGTTGATCTTGGTGAGGCCATTCAAGGCCAGAGCTGTAACCGTCAGATGTTTAGTGATACCTAACCAGCCCTTCAGGGCGTTTTCATAAACTTGATAAATCAAAGACAAGTTCATCTGTCATCGAGCTATGCGGTTATTCATAGCAGACTGTACCTTTCCAGTAAGGGAGAAGCACTTGGTGCAGGTAGCTGATGGAAACAGAAGCCAGCTCTGCCTGTAAAAAGCCACCAGAATACTGCATGTTTTTTTAAAAACAGAATTTACAGGCTGCACCTGCGTGTAGCTCAAAAACGTATAGCCATTCCTGAAGTGAGCGGTCCACGTCTATTCCAGGTTGATGTTGCCAGGATCACAATGACCTTTTATTGGTATTTAGTGACCGGGGTGAAGTGAGGGTCTCGTCAGCCTAGCCTACAGCGTCCGTTTATGTTACAAGGCGTTGACCTGGTAGATGCTAATTGAGTATCTCAAAAGGGAAGCCAAGTTCTGGAGGACTACATGAGGATTTTTCCTCATCTGAAGCTATAGGGGAGCAGCGTAAACAGTTCACAAATGACTGGCTATGCCAAATAAATGGTTAAGTTCGCTGGGTTGCTCTCCATAGTGAAAAAATAAAAATAGCTAGCAGCATGGCTCCGTGGGATGGTCTTTGCGGTTTATGCAAAGCATGATTGACAACAGGCATGAAAATTTGGCCCCATCTGATACTGTGAAGCAACTGCTTTTTTGAACTGCAACAGGCTTTGCCAGTAACTCACAGCAACAGATGGGGCCCTGTCAGGGTCTGAAGAGCTCACAAGGTACAGAAAGAAATAGCTGGAATGACACGGAACCCGTAGCAATCTGGTTGCCATAAAACTACTGAAACGGTTGCCGTAGTTTGCCCTTAGCCTACTGGAATAGTAGCTTTCATCAGCAATTCATTTCTGAGAGCATCTGGGCATCCCTCTCACCTTCCCAAGGAGGGCAGACCGCCGGACCATGGGTGGAGCCTCCCGACTTCACGGTTCACTGGCATCACTTCAGAGGCCTGGAGGCATCCGAGAGACAGGTCCGGGCTTGAGCAGCTGTGGATTCCGAAATGAACCAAAGGCATTTTTGAAAGAGGACGCATGCCTAGTTAGCCTGCCTGGTACAGCAGTGAGAAATTTGTTTAGTCTCAGGAAAAGCCCTGCCAAGCAATGGTTTGTACTTAGAAAGCTTTTGAGAGTCTCCCAAAGTGACATATGAAATAAAATGCCTCAAGAAAATACCACAGTAAAGAAAAGAACACTGAGACTCATCGAGGGAGGCTCAGCATAAACAGGGATGTCTTTGGGTCTGTGATATCGCTCATCCCTTATAGACTGGCTCTCCGCTGGTAGCGCTGACAGCATTGGTGTGCTAGGGAAGGTCAATAATGTCACTGCGGTTATTCCAGCGTCGCAGGGATGCAGCAGGGTGCAGACAGGAGGGGGGAATTTACAGCTGGCATTTTTGAAAGAAGCAAGGCAGCCAAGTGCCCAAATCGAATTGGAGTTCAATGGGATTTGGGTGCTCAACACCCCACGACCTTTGAAAATGCCACAAATGATTTGAGAACCTGCATCACTCTGCTAGTGAATCAGTCCAGGTGACTATTTTGTAATGGCTTCATTCCATAATGAAACGGAATTTCACCCTCGCCCTTCGCCTGGAGTTTGACAGTTATACATTGAGTGACCAGAGCAAGCAAAGGCAAATGGGGGGGGGGCTTTGAATGGTATGGTCACCCTTTGCTGTAGCAACAGGCAAGAACAACACTTGGCAGTAGTTTATCTCTAAAAACCGGACAAAACAAAACACTCTTTTTCATTCACAACTGCTCCTCCTGCTCGTGTCCATCTTGAATTTCCTGGGAATTGTGGAAGTGGGCTATCCTGCTAAGAAACTGAAGGCCAATCAGTAGGAAACTGGAGCCAATGGAATCACATGTGATTTGTTCTCCTGTGAGTAAAATCAGAACTTGGCCCTTGTGCCTTACACTGTTTTCTGTTTGTTTGTTTGTTTGTTTGTTTAATATTAAAGTTCTTGTTCAGTGTTGGATCCAGCTTTAAAAGGCATGACCTTATATATATGTGGCAGTGAGTTGCTGAAGTTATTAATTTACATATTTCACTGGGTGCAAAGATGAGCCACACAATCCTGTGATCTTCCAGATGCCCCAGAAAATGCATGTACTTGGCTGACGGGGATACATTCTTGCCTCCTCGCCGCCAGGACAGACAGGTTGCTTTGCAGGAGAGCACAGCCTTAGCATCAATCTCCATGTGTACCTCTGATGGCAAGCAGTTTTGGTTTCTATTACTGAGCTTATTTAAAAATATTTGTAGCTCATGAGCACTAGCCCAAATCTCTGTCAGTGCCAAATTTGGGCAGTAGATCACTACTGCTGCCCTACGAGTTCGGGTACCTGTAGCAATTAATTTCATCCTCTGTGATTCCACGGCAGCTTCCTAGTTCTTCTACAACTGCTTCCTCCAGCTCTTTGCCAGTTTCTGTGAGTTATTGCCTTGTGTTGTTTTCTGGTTTTCCTTCTGGCACAACATAACATGGGCAAAGCAAACAGGTGGCAGGTAAAAGGCTGATCTTTATTCCTTGGTCTTCATTATGTGGCATAAGTTGTGCTTACAAAAGCCCATAGCCCTGTTTCATAGCAATGTCAGTAAGACCCTGGCTTTCAGAGGCTGATTTTGTCTTTCTGGGAGACAGGTAAAAGAGGGTGTAACTGGGCCTGACTGATGGGAAAGCTGCAAGCTAGGGCAGCGGATGGAAGCTGGCGCAGGTTAGAATTGCTTTGTGTTGTAAACACTGAGACGCTGTGCTAGTTTGCTGGAACAACGGACTCAGCCATGGGGCAGAGCAGAAAGCAGACGTGTTAGCAGAGTTCTGTGGGCAGGAAAGCAAAGAACTGTTCCTCCTGCCTGCA
>NW_008824934.1:1579663-1600695 GCF_000699105.1 Pygoscelis adeliae | reverse complement strand
ATTCCTGCCCTTGTTAATGTGAAACAAACATTAACAGGCCCAGAGTCACCTCTTTCCCATAGCCACCAAACGCAGCGGTTCTGCATCATTAACAGCTGCAGAGCAAACATTCTGCGCTCACCAAAGCACACTCCTCTTTTATTGTAAATGGTCCTCTGCTTTGTTCTTCACAAAGCCATCATCTATTGCATGGAGACAACTCAGACAGAAGTGCTCTTGAGAAAGCTCAGCATTTCGTGTGCCCCTTCCAGCAACGCACCTGCAGCAGCAAAGAGCCGCCTGTGGCATGGCCAGCTGCGGATTACATCGCCTGAAAAAAATGCGAAGGGCTCCTCATGGTCCACTCAGAAACAAAGAACCTGGCAAGTCTTCTGTCAAGCCTGGGGACCAGGGTTGGTCACAGGATCTACCTTGGATGCCATGTCAAGAACAGGCCACTTCCTCACCTAAATGGGAAAAGCCAGGGGACCAGGAGGGAAGGGAAGGAGCGCAAAGAAGGAGAGAGCGTTTTTAGAAACAGCACAGAAACGCAAAGGCAAAAGCAGGCAGGGAGTGCGACACTTTTCCAACAACTTTTCCCACGTATTCTATTTTTTTTCTCAAGACAGTAGAGGTCCTGGTTGCAGAGTGGTCCAGGTCCACCAGAAAAAGTGAGGCATGGCACAGCACGCAGTGCAGCTCTGCCCCAGCTTCACCAGCCATTTGGGTTCACCTCTGCCTCTTCAGTGGTAACCCGTCCACACTGCCTCCAACGCAGTGAAGCCGTGCCTCTTCCAGCTTAGTGCCCTTCAGCACTCTGTCCGCTGAAGCTCTTTTCATTGTCGGGGATGAGGTACCAGGGTGGGCTGGCCTCAGGTCGGATCTTTATGGGCAGGTCCTGTGTTCTTGCTGGTGGCTAATGAGGTGTGAGGAGGTAAAGGGCTGAAACACGTTCAGGTGGAGGCCTTGGTCTACTTTTGGAAGAGGAGAGCAGTTTGGTCAATTGCTGGTGGGGGTAAGGGAGGACCGGTCACAAAGTCCATTCTTACGGCGAGGTGGGGTGGAAACTTGCTGGAAGCCACAATCTGGACAGAGGACTACTTTACTCCCTGTGCTCAGCTGTGACTCCAGGGCTGAAGCACTCGGTGACGTACAGCAGTGGCTAGGAGGATATACATACAGCAACGCGAGCCTCTGTGGATCTACCAGGAGACACTCAGGCAGGGCAGCTGATTCCCACATGAACAGTGCTACTGGGTTTGGAACTGAGCAGTGGGAAACCTGAGCAGTGGGAAGGACGATGTACAATGGCAGTTTGCTTTACTGCTTTCTCACCTTTCTTTTTCCCGCTGCCACACCTTAGACAGTGGGTTGGATTTTGTTTAACCCGGGATGGCTGGCTGCATGTAATGTTACTCCAGTGATTCACCGCTTCTTAAGTTGCAGCTCCAACTCGGAACAAGGCAGAAGAACAAAACATCAGAAAGGGTTTGGTACAAAAACAAAGCAGCAACAACAAAGCAACAGAGGCAGGTGAAAAGGGAGAGAAAGGGAGTGCATTTTGTAGGAAATATTCCCAGTTTCCTCAAAATACGGATGCAAAGCCAGATGAAACCCTTGGAAGTTTTCCACAGACTTCACTGGACTTCAGGCCAAATTCCTTTTTCCATGATTGACAGAGTCCTTCCTCTCACAACTCTTGCTCTCATGAACTGATGAGCTCCTGTCTTTCTGTTGATTTCAAGCAGGATTGTAGGTGCTCAGCAACATTGAAAACTGGTCCTGTTATGAGAAACTGGTTTGGTGAAATCACTGTGCAGAGAATTCACCTCTTGATGCAGGTATGTAGGTGTAAATTGGGATTTAGCTGATCATCTCAGTTGCTCTGTTTTCCCATTTGCTGTAAGAAACACTTGTGGGAGGGAGATGGATCAGTCTCCTTGTATACCTAGGGTTTCTGTGACAGGTTACGTGAAATGGGCACTTGTGCTGAACCTTCCACAGTTGTGGTTTTGAGTGGCCTCAGACCAAAACTATGACAGCAGCCAGCCAAAAAACTTGGATTTCATGTTTGAATCTAGACGGTTTGTCTTTGCCTGACGCCACAGCTTTGTTTCAGAATTTGGGCTTAATCATTAATTTCCATGTGTCTGTGGCTTGCATGCCTGCTGCGCAGTGAGAGACAGGGCTAGGCCGATACGCTTCTTGGGGAAAGCTGATGCATGTTGCACTGCTTCCTATTGCTTCCCCTCCGGTACTGAAATACAACCGACACAAGCCATGACTGCAGCTTGATTCTGGGTGGGGACCCCCACAGCTCACGACTGGGATGCATTGTTTCATAAACATATCAAAGCAATTTATCCATTATTGTTAAAGTCCACAACACGTAAATACTGGTTTTTTCCATCATGCAGGTGAGAAAACAAAAGTCTAGATATGGGATATGAGTTTCCCCGTCTCTCAGGGTGGCTTTCTTGCAGAACCAAGGGGAGTTCATGCTTTCTGACCCCTACAGCCCTACTACACACTCAAGAAAATACCTGTACATGACCGTGCATAGTCCTTCCTTGCTGCCTCCACAGCTGTACAGCACGGATGGTGCTGTAACCCCCTGTAAAAGCACTCTCTGTAAAAAACACTGCTACTGTTGGAAAATAGCAATGCCAAGCTAGGAAAAAAAAACACCACCACATTGGAATTGACCTCGTCTCAGCTCCAGAGGTACTTTGGGAATTATTCTATTTGTGTGTGCGGGGGGAGGCGGTGGGGGAAGCAGCCTCCAAACATGATTAAAACATTGTTTTCTGAGAGACGTGCTGTTCTGACCCTCCAGTTAGCTATGAAAAAGGGCACTCGGAGCATACGCACCACCAGCACATGAGTCACTCCTAAAAAATCTTTGAATGAAAGAGATTGTCTAGATAGTTCCGCTCTCCCGCCGACAGCAGGCGGTGAAACCTCCGTGCTGTCGCCTCATGGCTGGAGCTGATGCCAGCCCCGAGCGCTGGTTTTGGCTCAGTGGCTTTTGGATGGAATAGCGCTGCCCACCTGAACACCGGGATGATCAGGATCAGGAGCTGCTAAGGCATCTCTCACAAGCCACTGAAACAGTAGTTCTCTGTCCTCAAATCGCATCTATTTATAGAGAGAAGCAGCAAAAAGCATAATATTCCTGCAGTAAAGCTGAGATTGTTTTCTTCAGAAAGAAAATATTACCACGTGTTTACGTAGCTTGCATCCTTCCACAATACGCTTTGTGAAATCCATCCATTAGGTGGTTACAAAAACCGAGAAAAATTCAGACCCTCTGAGACCTGCTGTCTTTTCTACCTGCAGCTTCTGTGGATCTGTGACGTGAGCTCTCTATTCCGTTGTTTTCCTGGCTGTTGAATAGCAAGGCTCAGCTGCTTGCTTGAAGGTTCTGCATAAGTAACTATGTAGACCATTTATTTTTTCAAAGGCATTTTCTGTGGTTTAATATTTGAATTTTTACTAGGTTTTTTTTTTTAATACAGCACTCCTTGCTTTTGTAGCTTGGATTTCATGAGAACCTTGGGAAAGAATTATAACCTTATTATTGCATCTTCTATAGTGGAAATATATTTCTTATACAAATCTTGGTATATTTTATATTCAAGGGACTAGTTTGTTATACTTGTATTTCGTACGGATCCCATAAGACTTTCGGAAATACGGAACACAAATGGGCCTTTCACATCAAAACATTCCAACTTTATACACTTAAACAACAGACCAAATGCAGCAGCAAGCTGTCCCACCGTCTGACTCCCAAAGCGGATGACTCATGTCGCTTGTACAGCTAATCAAGTCACAGAAACTCTTTGACAGACGAACTACCTTGAATTAAACATGCGCTGTCTCTAATTGTACCTGTGTTGGCAGTACATGTTCTTTTCTATTGCATGTTATTTTCTGAGCCTGGTTTTCCAAGATAGTAAGGCTCACCAGTCACTTTGTCTTTGCCATTTCTTACTCTAATGACTTTTAAACCTATTGGTCAAGTTCTGCAAAACTCAGTTTTTAGAGGCCTCCTACATTCGTGCAGGTTTCACGTAAAGAGGCAGCTGGGTAGAAGAGGGAGAGGTGATGAAGGCCCCTTTGCCCTCCCTGCCTCCCCCCATCCAAAGGAAAACCTCCAGCGTTCTTTGAATTACGAACTTAGCACTAGAGATTCAAACAGAAAAGGGCGGGGAAATAGGTGTCCAAAGTGCATTTAAAATAGCCTGTGTCAGGATCTCAAAACACAGGGCAAATAGATAGTTCAGTCTTCCCTGGTAATTCTCTAAGCAACGACTCATTTCACTGTACGCAGAGGAAAACTGAAGCAGCACACATCAACGTCTCAGGTGAATGAAATGCCTCCTTTAACTCTGTAACTGTCAGCCTCTCCCCTTCTCCAACAATTAGGCAATATTTCCTAGAGGGTGTAACGTTTGCTGAAAGTATTTGCAGTGCCGCAGGTTGCAACACTGCTGTCCTCCCACTCCGTGCTGTTCCCTGTGTGACCAGAGAGATTAGGTTGGGTGGGTTGGCCATGAGAGGTAATCCAGGAAGGTTGAAGGTAAGGCAAGGACAGGATCCTGCCTGGCTCTGCGTGAGCACTGGAGCTAATCAGAGGCATTGTGAACGAACAGGAAAATACGGAGAATGTTCTTGAAGGTCACTGTGACCGCCAGGGAGGAGTGCCAGAGTATTCACACTGGCTTGGCACGTCCACATTGGAGGATACAGGGCCAACCCAGAGAGAGACTGAATCTAAGCCAAATTCCACCTTCCATCAACTTTTCTCATCCCTTTTGGTTGGGGGGGTGGGGTGGGGGAGTTACCACAGAAGAAAACACAGGTTTACTGCTGGATTTTCATTCTTCCTCCCGTGTAGTTTTAATTGTGAGGAGCTGTATGTGCTCCCTGGAAGGGGAGCTCTCTCCTCACAGAGCGGATTTCAGCATCTCAGGTGCTGCTGGCAGATGTGGCCGAGGTTTTCTGGGTAGGCAATAATTGAACTGTTGTGTCCGCAGTTGGAAGCGTGAGAGCCTGGGAGTAAACGCAGACCTTTCCAAGCTTTATCTTCTGATGTTAACCCTGGAGATGACCTACTCTTTGTGCATATCCAGCTGAGGTCACAAAAAAAAAACAACCCCACCTTATTTTTTTGCTCCTGCATCTGAAGGACAGAAAAATCTATGTAAAGAGAGGAATTTAAGACTACACAAATAGGCCTTTCTATCTTTATATTTTTGACTGAGGCTCCATAAGTGTCAAAGTCCTTTATTATGGCTAGTTTGGTAGCGCACAGCAGCTGCCTGAAAAAATCAAGGTCCCATTGTTTTAGCTACTCAGATAATTAATGGTCAAATAAAAAACAAAAATGGGAGGGAGGAGAGGCTCCTATAGAAATAGTGATTTGTGAAAGTCATAAAAGGGTTCATTTAGTCCTAAAACTGGCAATGGATGCACTCCATTTGGTTAGAACTTCGTTTTGGAGAAACACCCAAAACCGTAGAGTTGTTTCTTTTCCATACTTAGCCCAGCGTTCGCAGACTCCTGGAAACACAGGTAGGCCCTTAGGAGGTTTGGGATGAAGAGGGGAATGCAGGACTCTCCTCTTCTTGCCTTTCCTTTCTTTTCTTTTCCTTTCCTTTACACCCAATTAATCCCTGGGTTATTGTAGGCTCAGCTCACGAGTAGCTGCAGCTTAGTGACACAATAAAACTAGTCAAGGGATTCAATAACCAATTATAGGGAGTCTTCTAAGAGGAACTTCTGTATTTGGCAGTTATCTCACACTATCATTAGCTTATTCCCCCTTTTTAAAATATGTTTGAATTTATGCCTTTTATATACGTCAGTGTCATTTCGCATCAGTGTGAGCTGTGTTTTGACAGTGTCACCACTGCCTTTTTTAACGGCTAGAGATGAGTTTGCAGGTGTGCTTTTGATCACATCAGGCGCGCAATTTTCACAGAAATATGACGATCGTTCCTCCTCAGCATGCTTTGGCTCAACTCTTGGGTGGTCTCTGAGCTCACAGGCTGGATTGCCTTTGGACGGAGCTGAACCAGGGAAGGCACTCACCCTGTCCCACCAGTGATGGATGGCACTGAAGATC
The DNA here is from genome assembly GCF_000699105.1 of Pygoscelis adeliae. Taxonomy (NCBI): domain Eukaryota; kingdom Metazoa; phylum Chordata; class Aves; order Sphenisciformes; family Spheniscidae; genus Pygoscelis; species Pygoscelis adeliae. The sequence goes on along the minus strand of NW_008824934.1, from coordinate 1,594,583 downwards.
TGGTGTCCACAGCGCACACGTTATGGAAAAGGTGTACTCCCTCCCTCTACAGATCCGCTTCTATTGCATGGATATATTTGCTGATGCAGACCTCACCTTTGCACAGAGCAGTCGTGGTTGGCTCTCGAGGGCTGCCGCAGCAGCTGCCTTTGGCCTCCGAGTTGCTCTTCAGAACTTTGCAGAAGGATTTGCCTCTGCTCACTAATGAAACGGAAGGACTTACGAGGGTTTAGGACGCTAATTTTGCCCTGTTACCTGTTGTCACGCTTTAGTCTTGGCAAATTTAACAGCACACTCTGCACTGGACCAACTCCAGTACTCGGCATTAACAAAGTCCAACAAAGTACTGAGCTATGCAAACTCAGCCCCAAGAAAGGAAAACTACATTACAGACAAAGTATATATTTTCATGTCTTTAGTCTGTTGTCCTATTGGTGATTGTGCATTGGAGAGAATGAAATCGGACTTTCTGGTTTGCTCTTCGGAGCAGTGCAAGTGGCAAGGACGTCTCGAGCAGAGATGAAGCCTGACCTTTAGAAGACTTAAGGAAAGCCACAGAAGAGTGAGCAGAAATGTGCCTGCCAGCAGACACTCAGAGAACTGGTTTTCCTATTTTTCTGTTACGCAATTCTACTCTGATACACACACGCCGATTTGCTCAGCAGCCCTCCCGTAACACTGCCCTTGGACAGCTTTATCTAAAAGCACACACATCTGTAGAAATCCCTTTGCATTTTTAACACCAGAACCCCTTGCATGATTACCAACAGTAGCCAGGCAGCTGTTGCTAGGGGATCAGCCCGTGTTTATCGCGCTGAAGGCTTTCTGACCCTCCCAGACAGGCACAACGGAATCTTGATATTTATAAAGCAGAAGCAGGCTGGCTTTCTGAGTCTCTGCTTGCTGTTGCAAATCCACCCCTCTTCGGTCAATGAAATAAGGCAGTGTGTACTCTTCCAGAGCGCAAACCTGCTCCATCACAGGATGGTTTGTTTCTTTAGAAGCTGTTTATGGCCTGACTAGAAGTCAAGTGCAAGTTCTCCGAACTGAAGGCAGAGCAGGGAACAGTTACAGCTCTGCTAACGTATCTAGAAACTGCCGAGCAAAGGTTAGAATTTCCATTACTTTTTGTTAGCTTAAGATATGGTTTTAGCCCCTGAAAGACCAAGACTTCTTGCTAAAAGGCAAGAAGTTGTGGTTGTACAGAATGCCTCTCTAAGCTCCGTGAAGATATGGTACAGAGTGATTTATCAATAAGATGCTGAAGCCATTTTGTGTCATCTGATGACAGCAATGCCGACTTATAAGCTAAACAGCTATTTGCATCTGTATTATGACATTTGGAGTGAATGTTCCAGGCCCTTACTCCAAACATGACATGGCAAGTCCTCAAAGCCTCTTCTCTGAGATCTCATCAGATCACCAAAACTGGGCAACCTGCTGTCATCAGATACACGTTGGTAAAAACACTGAACTGTTTTGTTGAGTTGTTGCAGAACAAAGAGGTAATACCTCTCCAGACAAACCAGATGATGCCTAAAATGTTGTTCTTTGATATAAAAGGCTTTACATAAATTCTGGATACAGCAGCCCCATCTCTTTATTATCACCAGCAATCACTGTATGTATTGGTACCTGTTACAAAGAAGGTGCTACAGAGACATACATCATTAAGCAGACAGACATAAGGAGGAGGCTTTTCACTTACTGCAGACTTTTCTTTCTACTGTTTTAAGATCCTTTTACTTTGCCAGTAGAGTGTGTAAAATAACTTCTATACAACTTGGTATCCGGATGGAAAGGCACACACATGCTGTGAGGCCACTGGGTGCATTAATTCCTCACAAGCAGTTATTTGCTCAGTTCGAGTCCTTCAGCCTCACAGGGAAGTGACGTGTAAGTGCTCAACAACACGAGAACAGAAACTTCTGAGAAGCTTTTACTCTAAAATGAAACTACAGGAAGAGGCTGGGATAAGAAACAAGCAAATAGTAGAACGCCAGCAGAACAGAAGAGCTGCTTTTGGCTGAGAGGAAGATTTCTGCTTTTGATGTTCAACATCACAGCAGGGACAACTGAAAGAGAAACATAAAACTAAGTGTCTCCTCAGCATGATGAGGATTTCTTCACATGTGTTTTTCAATGACATGATGAGCCTTACTCCTTTCCTGACCTGTGCATTTTGAGTGCAGGAGAAAGCACTGCAAGACTCCTTACTGCAATTGGACTAGCAAATGCAAACCTACCTGAACATAAAACACCAGTTACCTTTCCTGTTCCCCACTCCACACGTTCCCTCTTTCTCTACAGCTCCACCCAGAGCAGCCTTTGCTCCATGCGCTGTGCTGGAGTCATGACCCTAACCTAAGTCTAACAAATCCCCACTTTGAAAACTCTTGTCAGTTCTTTCCCCATCAGGATGCCTCCCAGTCCGAGGGCGAGAGTGTTGTTAGAGGAACAGCTTCTTATTCCCTGTCACTCTTCAGGGGATCTTACAGCTTCACCTTACTGTCTGGCAAAAGCCCTCTGCCAGACTCACCCTCCTTACCTTCCACTGGAGTCTGAAAGAACCCTTTTTCTCCCTAATTCCCCTTGTGGTTTTGCCAGACTGAGGTTTAGAGAAAAGCAGGTGCCCTGAGGTTCCGCAACACCTGCCTTTCTCTAAACCTCAGATTTTTTTTGAGACAGTTTCTTTTTCTTTAACATGTCATGTCATGGGAAACTGCAGGGGTCTTTGGCCTCCAACTGAAAATAAAACTCCATTCGAACAAATAGAGTTGAACAGTCAGTCTTTGACTGTGTTACAAAATGAGAATTCCAGTCCCACCCAGGTGCAATTATGCAATTATTACTCAAACAGGCAGATAGGGGAACTGGCACTGCAATGCTTTGCGACATGGCCACAGACACAATGAATCGGTGACACTGGCATGCCTGTCTACCTTCCCTGCCTACCCACTCCAACAAATCACTTTGGGGGAGGACAGTCTTTAACAGGAAATATGCTTTAAATATATCTAACTGTAAACGCAGTAGCTCAATATTATAATTTAGCCTATTGCATTATATCTTCCTACATAAGAATACTTACGGTGACTAGCACTTTTGCATTTGTCCTTCTTATGGACTTTAAACTACACAGTATGTATGCTCCATTTATTTGGTGTTCTTAGGCTATTTATTACTTTTGCTTGTAAGTCATTGCAAATATATATTTCCCTCTCTAATTCTAGCTGATGTTTCAGTTGCCCTATGCTTTCTAAGGTAAGCATCCTTCCTACAGAAGAGTTGCAGCCTTGACTCAGAACAAGTCCTTTTTTACAACTGACTATTCCAAGCATGAAACTTGCTAAAAATACTCTGCCTACCTTATGTCCAACAATTATTCAGCATTATGGTTTCCGTCTCCAGATAGAATATCTCATTTGTTGTTTTCATATCCATTGCAAAGACAAAAAATGGGTCTCAGCTTTCAAGCTTCCTGAAAAGAAGCCTGTCTTTTATCCCAAGGCTGAACAACTGGAGCCTGATGATGCCATAGACAAAGAACACCAGATATATCTGAAAACAGCTCTTGGACACTGCTCCACCATGAGCAGCAGACTTGGGGAAAGCACACAGTTACTTAGAGCAAATTTACAAGGCAACCCAAGGCCTGCATTGAGTGCTATCAATGGGAAGGAAGTAGAAAGAGCACAAAGATTAGATACAAAAGCACTCAGATCCTCAGCACAGTCACCAACAAGCTTATCACCAGAGACCACCCGTAAGAAGCTGTCGATAGAAAGTAGAGCCTGTGTATTCCCAGCTGAACAACTGTGTCAAAGATTCTGAACAAATGAAAAAAACCGCAGAAGATGGTGAAAAATGGCACCTAAAATCAACAGAGCAAATGGTGACAAAGAGAAAAATACATCTTACAAACTTTCCCAGACCACTCATGACTCTGGCAAAGCGGCTGACGATGATCTGTCCTTTTGCAGGCTAGGCTGAGATGGCCTTTGTGCTAACCAAGAGGAAGAAGAACACCAAATCCATGATGCAACGAAGTAACCCACAACGGGCTGGATCCTTATCAGCTGACAGAGGTGAATCTCGTATCCTTGTTTTTCGCTATTAATTGTGCCGAGTCCTATGGCCAGGTTCTCAGTTAATGCCAGTATCAAGGGAGTTATATCTCCTTATACTAGCCAAAGTGCTGGCCACTAACTTATGGCATAAATTACATTATTATTATTATTATTAAAATATAGACATATTGCATGTAATTTACACCGTTTTCATTTAAACCCTGTGAAAATACAAGCTCATCCCTTTGCTTCAAAAATAATTCATGACAGAAATTATTGATATTGGCTGACAAATATCTAGTGATATTAAAATATTTTATAGTAATATTTTAAGTGTTTTGTTCAAGACCTGAAGGAAAATACAAGCTATCCTTTAGTAAGCAGCTCCTCCGAAAAGAAACCATTACTTTTTTACGGAGAGATAATTTGGCTGAAATGCCACAAATCTTTCAATGACAAAACCAACAGTATTATTTTTCTGACGTATCTGTTGTTGAACTCAGCTCTCTGCATTGGCAGTAAAAAATATATTCATTTGTTTCAAATGAAAACCTTTTTAATACAGAGGTAATCTTTAGGGCAACGCTTGTCTTTAGAAAGATGATTAGATCATTCAGCTTGCTTCAATGAAAATTTCAGCTAGATATAACCTCTGGATTTTAGAGAAATCAGTCAGCTGCTATTCTGTTAAACCTTCCTTTACATGGAAAAGGGAAAAAGGAAGTTCTGTGCTCTAAGCTCTGCTTTTTTTTCTCTTTTGGTAGCAAATGACACAAAGCAGACTGCATCTCCCTGCCAGTGTGTTTATCCCCGTGTGCACTGGAAGCAGAGCTGAGATTAGGCAGGAGCTTCTTACACAGACACCGCCAGCACACAATGCCCAAAGAAATGAATGAGCCGAATTCAAAACTGTCTCAAGCAGTGTAATTTACTGGCTGCACCCGGCGTGAAGACGACCTCTGTGCGGGCCCTCCGGAAGGGAATCACGCTGTTTAATTTCGTGCTGCTAGTTTACGTGACGAGTTAGAAGACTGTTTCCCCAAGGGCTCTCCCCCGCTCCCCGCCACAAGTACCTTTTGGACAGAGACAGGCTCTTTCACAGGACAACGTAGAACTGAGTTCAGGTGCACAAACTCAGCCTCTGAAATCCCCACTCCTCTCTGCTGATTAGGTCTGCAAGCCAAGCCACTCTGCCTGTTCTTTCCTAAGAGCTCAAGTCCCAACAAGCATCTAATCCCACCTCTGATAAACAAGTGAAAAGGCCTTTGCCTGAAATTTAGGCAATCGGGCAAGAGAATAACCCCCTCCATCCCTGTCTGTCCTTACCTCTTTAATAATTAGCCATCTAAGGATGCAAAACACACAAGCAAATGAAGACTAAGGGGACTCAGGCTTAAATAATACATGTCGAAAGATTCAATGAAATAAAGGTTCATCTTTAATACCGGGAGATTCCATAATTAGACAGAAAAGAAGATAAAAGGCTCCTGCCCCCTGGGTCTCTGTATAAAGATGAGAGAGGGAGAGACAAGTACGTGTTCAGACTAATGGAAGAATACCTTACCAGCACTTCAATCATTGCAGGATATTTCATGTGTCCATGTCTCAGGATAAATGGGACTGTTTAAAATTGGTTAATTTCTTAGCAATCCAGACAAGGAGGGAGGTGATAAAAGAGGCAAAAGCTCTCGCAGGAGGTATGAATGAGCAATCAAATGTTAAAAATAGATAAATAAATATTTACGTTCCCATATCAAAGAGCAACAAGAACAGCACTATAACACACCGTGCTAAGGCAGAGCAGAGAGATCAGCCTCCCTCGTGGAAGATACCAGTAGCTGGAGGGGTGGTACCGCTTTGCGGTACAAGCTTTTCGTAAAATGCATTTGGTCGAGGCAACGGTTGAGCTGTACCACTTTGCTGCGTGTCTTTTAATTGGCCTGACGCTTACGCATAATGCATTAGCCCCGTCTTCGAGCTACTTTCAAACAGTTTGTTCAAAAAATTTGACTGAGCGGCTAATGATAGTCTCTTCTAGAGGAAGACAGAATATGTTATGTTTTCGCCTGGTCTGGTGCCGTGATGGCAAAATGAGCTAGTGACCAAAGAGCCAGGCACCGCTCTCTGCTGGAGAGCCCTCCCCATTGCAACTGTCCCGCCGTCCCGCAACCAGCCGGCGGAGCCTCGGCGCCACGCAACCAGTAACGGGCAGCTTGAAATTCACCGTGGAAAAAGCTCATTTCAGTGGGTTAAAAGACATTGCCGAAGCAGGGTTCTCCATCACGGATGTTGTGCCCTGGCTTGTTTGGACTGGTTGTTTAATATGGGGTTTCGGTCTGTTTTGGTTTCAATTTAAGGAGGAAACTCAAGGCAGGAGCCCAGGGATTAGCACAGATAATGCTGCAGTTTGTAACAACGCTGAGGCTTTTCCTGTTAGAACCCTTTGGTGCCAAGTCCTACATGAAGCAGAAATTTAAAGCAAGTCCCTCCTCAAAGAGTCTGCAATCTATTTCCTTTATTCCAAAGCAAACTGAACCAGGTGTGGGAGCCTGCCGGGAAATTCAATAGCTGTGGGCGCAGGGTTCACTGTGGGCTGCACCTGTGTTCATAGGTGGAGTGCAGAAGCAGAAATTTAAAGCAAGTCCTTCCTCAAAGAGTCTGCAATCTACTTCCTTTACTCCAAAGCAAACTGAACCAGGTGTGGGAGCCTGCCGGGAAATTCAATAGCTGTGGGCTGCACCTGTGTTGATAGGTGGAGTGCAACGAGGACATACAACAAGGGCTTGTAAACTGAGAGATAGCAATGTCCAATACCTTTGCTCCACTTAAATCAGAAGAGTTTTGTCACTGAGATGGAAGGTTTTGCTCATGTGATCGCAGGACGTACTGTAACAAATAACGTTAAAAGAACAGCCCAAAGAGTAGGCAACTCCAGTCTTGTCATCTGCTTCCTTCCTGCTCCCTCCTTCCCGGCTACCTCCTCATCCCATAGGAACAGAACTAGGACAGAGTGGACTTTGTCTTCTATTCACAGGCTTTACTGTTCCCAAAAGTTTTGTGCGTAGCCAAGTTGAAGAGAAACCGGAGGCATAGTTTCTCAGCCCCTGGAAGTATTAAGCCTATGTATGCTTTTTGTAGGTTTGGAGGCAGTGGTTTGGGTATCAGTATCCCAAATGCTAGTTATACAAGTAGTCACGAGCTGTTCTGGAAGCAAGTGCCGGACTCACAATTCCTATGAGTCACCAGCCACGAAATCAGACCACGAACAGAACTCTCTTGCTAAGACCAAGATAATGGATGATAAATCCAGCACTAGTTTTGAGGCTGATGACATTAGATACCACTTCTGAAACTGTATGGTTTGCCCTTTGGAAATCCTTTACCAGCAACCGTATTCAAAATAAAATTTCCCATTACTGGCCATTCTTTCATTCATATCCAAATTTGATTCAAGTTCCAATCTGATAATGTCCTTCATCTCATTTATGTATTATAATGTCATTGATCCGTTTGGAGATCATGTGAAGATTGATCAGATAGAAATCGCTCACATACCATATTTTTTTCCAACAGTACCACAGCGTACGACAGTCTAGTTGTATCAGATAGGACCCTGAACAAGTTTTGCTACTTTAGTTAAAAAAAACAAAGCACAGTGTTAGACCTCTTGGCCTGTATCTCTGTCAGGGTGAGAGAGTACTTGAGTTGCTTCAGCTGCTTTGAAGCATCTTTATGCTTCAGAACATGACTGGGGACTGCACCAGAGAACTGTCTGTGCTGTATGAAGAACATCAGAGACCTGAAATACGGACAAAGCATGGGGGTGGTGGGGAAAAGTCACGGAGTCTCGTTTTGCCTTGTAAAAGAAAAGCTTTTGCTATGTGTTATACCGGGAAACCTCTTGACAGAGGAAGATCTGGAAGTGATGTTTTCAGTTTAGTTTATCATTCCTAGAAGACCAAGAAGTTAAAGTTCTTCCCAACTGCTAAAGCTAGATACAAGCTCTGACATTCTCCTCCACAAATAACCCAGCAGCACTTATTGGTTAGGCAGATCTCATTAACTTTGTGCTGAAAAAAAATTATCCCCTACAAATTCACCAGCTTTTGAGCCCTGGGAGCTGAGAGTAAGTAACAGAACCATCACAAGCCTGACATGATTAGTTACCAATTTGAGGCAGGGTGTTTCCCATTCCCACCCCTTCAGTCACTGCCAGCACAGTTTACGTGTGCCATTCCACTTTGTGGCTGCCTGTCAGGGGGACCTCAGAGCTGTCACATCCTGGGCTTGTCAAAATTCCTACAGGCTTTAACAGTTGGGAGAACAGCTGTTTCAGCGCACAGTGTATGGCTAACACTTTTTAGGAGGCTCTTCTTGCCCTTCTCCCTTTGTACCTCCACACCTCTCTAGACCTTGCAGTCTGTCAGTCTCTCATCCATATCCATATCCATATCCATATCCATCTGGATCGCTGGAATGATTTCTGCTCAGCTTAGGGCAGAACTGAGACCCACCTAGCCAAGATATCTGGGAAAGTGCTGTGGAGCAGAGGCCTGCCAAGTAAGAGAATGCCATTTTGCACTGACAGACGAGGGCTGATTGGAATGTTCCCTTCTACTACATGTTTTATTATATTTCCTCTGTTTTTCCACTTAATAGACCACGGTACCTGCTACCAGGTTACATTAGCGATAATTTCTGAATTTTTTTAAGACAATGCCCCTAGCGATGGCTATAAAACCAATTGAAGCAGTCCCTTACCTTACAGTATTTTCTTCTGTAACAGCTGTCTTTCTAGATGTGGATTTTATGGAGAAGGTCCCAGATCATCTGAAGTTTCTCAATTTCCAATTTTGCAGCTACTTCTACCAACTCTGAAGTGGAGCTTGACAAAGTCAAGTCCAAGGAGAATAGAACGCAGGGTAAGGCATGCCCTCAAGCAAAACAGCCAGAAGAAGAGATACCAAAAGTACCAATGGGACCAGGACCATATTTTTATATCAGTGGATCTAATGGAGCTGGGCTGTAAGTAGGTCCACTCAGCAGACTCATATGAACAGGAGTATGACCATATATGAAGTCATGCAATGTTGTCCGTTATCCATTGGCCTCAAATAATTTTCCTTTGATTTGCTGTCTTTGTGGAGTGGTACACCTGGGGAACCATTTAAAGATAATTCAAATAGAAAGTATCCACTGGAAGGCCACCTGTGGTAGAGTCGCTAACTACTATATCTTTGGAAAGAAAGGAAATACTTCTATTTGTTTAATGAAAGTTTCTCTGTTGGGGCTGTTCAGAAATCACTTAGCTACACCATGTAGCAAATCTGCTAGCATTGTCACGAGGGCTAGGAACCACTGTTGTTCATCAACATTCTGTTGTGCTAAATGTAAAACAAGCAAAAAAATAAGAAGAGATTTCTGCCCAAGAAAAATTGTCAGATCAGAAGTTCCATTCATTCCTTTCTGAGTTCTTTCCAGCATATTGGCACTCTTCTCTAGATGTTGTCACCAGCAAGCGCCACAGAATCTCTGCTGCAAGCAGCACTTTCCTTGCTATGTTTCCATAGTTTTGTCTACAAACAGCTTTTTCTGTCGCTACTTGTCATCTCTCCCTAAACTCCTCAGCGGAGAGGCTCCTTATTAAGACTGGACCCTGAACATTTCTATTCCATGGGTACCAGTTGCATCCTAATTGGAAAAACCCTGCTGAAATGGTACAAGTTCTCATTAGAGCTGCGGTATCACAATGTTCTTAGCATCCTCAGTTACTCACCCCACCCTCTCAAGTTCAGACCAGCAGGTCCACTAGCAGCCATTCTAATTACTGCTTCCCACCTTATCCCCCACCCAGGGGCTTCTGGGCACGTTAGGTCAGGCTCACAGAGAAAATTATTAGGAGTTCAAGGGGTATGAGCTAACTAAGCATTTGTTAATAGAAGGGAGGCTACTTTGCTGTTTTGTTTTCCATATGCAGTGTGAGCATCTATTGCCAGAGCAGAGGCTGGCAGCGTATCTATGACAACAGAAGAGAGGATTACGCACTGAAATGGTGTGAAATCAAGTGCCGAGAGACCTATTACCATTTCAAAGAAGGTAGAGGTGCCGGTGGGCCTCCAGTGGGAGAGGGAAGTGGGAAAAACTTGAGAACACTGGACTTGTGACTCCCAGGGCAGAGGACGTCACCTGGGGGTAGGAGAAACAGGTAACCTCAGCTTCTGGGCAGGCCTCAGACAGGACATCAGAGCTGGATTGCCGTGGTGATTAAAGAAAGGGTTTTAGACAGGAAAACAGCTTTGGGAGAAAAGATACCAATGAAATGAACTAAGTATAGTGAAATGAGCAGTACAGAGATTTAAACACAAACCATCACAATCACTTCTGAAATGCGGTCCTCCCTCTTTGGGTCTGAGGACAGGCTGCAATAGGACGGACACAGAACTGCGGCACAGGGACAGCGTGCAGCCTGCTCTGGCACCGCTCACGCACTAGTCTAGGCCTTGCGTACAGAGGGTGCCTCGCATTTAGAGATGCCCCCGCAGGGCGGGTGGGGAGAGGAGAAAAGGTAGGAAGGGTGCACTTGAAGACAGAAGTAAAGTAAGCTCAAGATGGGTCACCCCACACATCCCAGCCCCAGCTATCTCTGTCTAGGGAGAACAGTCACTAAAAGGCAAACTACTCCACTGTATTAGCAAGCAACTTCTTGAATTGCACTCTGCCCTTCGTCTCATCAGCGCATCCTGACTTCGCAGGGCCCAGCCAGCTTTCCCACCAGAAAAGCACAAAATCAAGGACTCCCGCAGCAATGCCTCTGGCTGGCACCCTCAGAGTGGTACTTTGCATAGCAAACACAAAACTCCCTAAGCACAGCCCCTGGGGCAATTCTTTCACTTCTGGGAGCCGGTCAAGACCCGTGCCCTGGCAAGCCTGAGCATCACGGCACAGGGCTGCGGGCTTTCCTGTGGCAGAGGGAGCGTGCCATCACTTCCCTACCAGTCCATGTACAGCAGCCGCCTTTCCCCTCCTGCCAGCTCTGATGGCAATGTGGTGGCTATTTGTCAGGCTGCACCATTACAGCAGTTGGCCTAATATACGGCAGCGCAGATAACCTATGTTTCAGTGCAATTCTGCAGCTGGAATGGTGTGACGGCAGCGGCGCCTTTGGCGTGGGCAAGGGATGCACCATTTCATGAAGCCCCATCAGGTCGGTCTGTTCCGCTGCAAGGTTGGACAGAAACACATTTACAGCAAGTGATTTCACCGCTCTGCGAGTTGTCACTGCTGCCTTAAAGCAAACTGGTGAAAGTCAACAGTAGCAAAGTCAGCTTCATCCTGCAGATTCTGCTGCATGGGACAATGAGGGCAAGCTTTTTTTTCCCCCCTCTCATACAGGTGAACAGCTTCTCTATCAGATTCCCAACAACGGAGTCCTCACCAGTAAGATAGGGCTTTTATGCTGCCTGAGGGAGCAAGACCGGGTGATGAAAAAGATCAGTAGGAGCTCTAATTCCAAGTAAGAACTCCCGCTTCTCTGAATCACTTTTTTTCCAGAACTACATACATCAGAGACAGAATTTCTTCTTTTTCTATGTCTGGAGTTGTAGGAGTGCCGGGTCCCCCAAAGACAACGGTCGTAGTAATTCCCGTTTTGGGTACATCGTCCTACTGGAAAGCCCACAACTTCTTGTGTCATAGACACTGTAAATATAAGAGAATCTCATTGCCATTTCTGCTCCTATATTTTTGACCTACCAAAAAACCAAATGGCAATCGTGTACCACGGTTACCTGCAGTCATCTCAACTAGTTTTCAAAAAACTGAGCGTACGAAGAATGTCTTAAGGGTAACATACATTCTTGAAAGCTTATGGAATGAGGTAGCTCAGCAAAAACATACAACAAACACAGAACTATCTACAAGCAGGAAAAAAAAGCGATTTCTTAAGTTTCTACTTGCAACCATCCTTTCTGAAAGTAATGGAGGAATGAATATGTTGGATAGGGTTTTCAATTGGTATTGATTCTCCCATAGGTTACTGAAGATGGAAGAATTCTTCCCAGAATCTTTTCGCCTGGACTTAAAAGATGAGAGAAATGCCTTTTTTGAGCTTTGCAAAGGTGAATTGTCTTAATCATGGTGGCAGCCAATTTAAATAGCTATGTGATCCTCTAAAATGTTCATGAAAGTATACACGGTAATAATAGTTGATATCTATATGCATGTGTACGGTCACGTACGTTCACACACGTTCAAGTGAGCGGTTTTCAGAGCCCACTAACGGGCACATCGGTGGTTCGTACCACTCACATTACTGTAATAGACTCATTCTCTCTGCAGAAGAACAGATTTGGATCTGCAAACCAAGTTGCTCTAACCAAGGGCGAGGAATTTTCCTGCTTAAAAATCCAGCCGCTGTCAACACCCTTCAAGCCAAGCTCCAGAGCACTGAGGAAAACCTACTCAATAAGAGGGTGCCATACAAGGCTCCCCAGGCAAGAATAGTGCAAAGGTAGAGGCTGAAGCCTGGGAATTCATGTGTGAGTGGTGTGCCTGATTAAGCACACTGGCCTCAGAGAGTTGAATTGTTCCATAGGTATTTAATGTGGTGACGCCACATCTCATCAACCTATGGGATTTCCTTGTGTGGGAGAGCGGCTATTTCTCTGGTTAGTCTGTCTTGCATCCACACTTCAGTCATTTCAAGGTAGATCTTTGTCATCAGAAAGATTTGAGTTTACCTTTGTCTGGAAATTTAAGAATGACTTCAAAAGGCCAGATACTACAGTTCTGTACATGAATGCTATACATAAAGCCTTGTGCAAAGCAATTGAAATTAGGTATTATCCCAGCTTCTTATACAAAGCTAGCATTTTACAAAGTGTACAGCTACAACATCTGTTCCATGCAATCTAATAAAGCCTCCCAAATATCTTCTTAACTCTGCCTCAATGCTGCAAAAGTCTATTCCTCAATCAACAGGCAGTGGCTAGCAGCCACTAAAATTTTGGGTTAGGGTTGTTTTATTTTTTATTCCTTGCATGAATAAAAGAACCATGAAGGTTCTGCTTTGTAGAATATATACCCTCTCAGCCACTGCTAGAATGTTTTGTAGAGTTGCAGAACAGCAGGAAAAGGAAGGGAAAAATAAGGCAGCAGAAGTCATGAGAACAGTTTCAGCAACTGAACGTTACTTGCTTACTCTTACACAACTCACTTGACTTCCCTTTGGCTCAGTGTCCCTCCCTCAATTGAGGAATGCATTATAATTAAATCACTTCAGTGCTTTGAGATGAGTAAATAAAACTTTCAAAGCGAAATGCAAAAAAGATGTTTTCATTATTTATCCTAGGAGCTGCAGTTCCCAGATGCCTTTGATGCTGCCTTTGGTGTGCACAGCTAGGTATACAGGGCACTCTAAACTTCAAGGTGCCCACGCACGCACGACATTGCCTGGCATTGTCATGACATGCCAGCAATGACAATGTGATACACTCGTGACAACGCTGCAGCATTGGCATGGCAAAAGCACATTTTGCCATGTAGTGATCACTGCGTGTCCTGGCAGAGTGATGCTACCAATTCCTCACACTGACCCTGTGCTGCTTCCCTGACATTCTGCTATCGTGGCTTGGCATCTTCACCTTGTGAGAGAACACAGCGCACAGCAACCTTTGCAAGAGCTGCCCTAGCCAAAGCAAGCAATATTCTCTGCTTCGTTCATCCAAACATTTCTTTTCATAACAAAGGAATGGTTGGCCTCATTGAAAAGGGCAGGAGAGATCTGTAAGATGGTAAACTGGAATGATGATCTTACAGGCTTTCTGCGATGGGCTGGACAGCGTTTATGCAGTAGCCAGTATATGGGGCACAACAATGACTGCCTGACAAAATTAGGCCAACGGCCTTAGTTAGACCAATATGTGCTCTTTGACATAGACAAGCAGCAGTGCCAGGGGAAGAAGTGGTTGGACCCTATCTTAGATATCATCTTGATTTCTATTAGTGAGGAATGGCTGATGTTCTGAAGAATGAGGCTCCATATTCCTTTGAAAACTGTTGTTAGCGCTGTTCTAACAGCAGATCCTTGTTATTTATGTAGACGTCCAGCAACCTTAGATGATAAAGGGAAACAATTCCCAGATTACACCACTCTGGCAATAAAAGAAATGGTGGTGTATGAAGGGCTCTTTGTGTTCAGACATAAACTTTGTATATTCTCCAGTAAATATTAGTAAATCTTTAATTACCTCCCGCTCCCAAGACTCGGCACAGCTTCTATTCCTCTTGAGAGGAGCTGTTCTTGGCATTTCTAACCTCTCCTATGAGCGCCCTCTGCTGCCATTCACCTTAAAACCAGTGTCGAAAAAGGGGCGACCAGGTTAGCTCTGTGTGGCTGGGGGGTTTTGTGTGAGCTTTGGATTGCCATGTATTATGGCTACTTGTTGGTGACGCGTGTTGAAATACTGCTCTGACAGGTATATTCACCGGCCTCTGCTCCTGGAAGGGAAGAAGTTTGATGTCCGGTCTTACCTCCTCATTGCCTGCACAGCACCATACGTGTTATTTTTTGCCCAGGGTTATGTCCGGTTGACCTGTGTCAATTATGATGCCGCTTCTGATGATCTGACTGTTCATCTGACCAATCAGGTAAACTAAGCGCACTCAGTTCAGAAGAAGGGGAGGGAGTGGTTGGCAGAGATGGGAAGCAAAAAAGGCTTTTGAAAGGCTAAAAATGCATGCCTCACGCATGCAAAATCCACGCACCCAGGAACTGGACGTGGCCTTATGGTCAGGCATGGCAACAAGGCTGAACAGAGGCAGTACCGGATAAGGTTCCGTTCTCTGCCATG
>NW_008824934.1:1571375-1579650 GCF_000699105.1 Pygoscelis adeliae | reverse complement strand
AACTTCTTTCCTTGGACCTCTTTTTCCTGCCATTATGCTCTCACGTTATCTGTAGACCATAAGCTTCTCAGGGCAAGAAGCCTTTGATTGCAGCTACCTAGCACAAAGGAGCCTTAATCTTGGCTAAGGATTTTGCTGATCCTGTTGTGCTTAAACACGCTAATCATAATGATGTAAGATGCAGATGTGTTCTTCAAGAGCCATCATTCTTAAATCTCCATCTTTGCTTGTCTTGCTTCTCAAATGAGAGCTACAACAGAACAAGACTGTTCTGGCTTGTACCCCCATACATCTCCTGTCATACAAAACAGGAGCCTGCCTTGCTCAGATCTACCTGCGTTTTTGCTTCAAATGAGGCCTTTGAGTAGTTAGAACTGGCCCTGATGAAAGAGAATTAAAAGAATCGGAAGAAAGAAAACAGTTTGCTTTTAAAGCCCTTCTGTCCTCCCAGTGTCACGCTGTGTTCTAAGAACTAGCGAAATACGCATTAAAGAGGTATCAGACAAGCCCATTTCAGTTGGCGTTTTACGGTTCCTGTAGAAGTGCAGTTCAGGACAGCAGTTTATAGCTGCTTCCTGCAATATATGCTATTATCAGTATGCCACTTGTTTTCCTGGAATAGTTTGTTTGCTGAGCTAGAGAGCTGTCCACACGGGAATTCAGGTGCTCAGGTAGGATCCCATGGCACAAGTGATATTAAACAAAGGACAGGTGTTTATTAGCAGAACATAAATTATCTGGGTTCCTGCTGGGAGGAGGGAAACGAAATTTACAGGAGCGGCCGGTAATAGGCCAGACTTCTTCAAATTACAGTTGATTCTGCTCTCATTCCCTTCCTACCTTTTCATCCCACCTGGAATCAGCCATTTTCCTACTGTATTTCCAAAAGACAAGAGGCAGCAGAGACAGCGTCGCTAACCAGAAGCTTTGCAACCTCACAGTAACCGTCCCACAGATGGAGTGGCAGCCAAGGCCAGCTGTTTCACAGGGAAAGGGGACTTGCCTTTGAT
Organism: Pygoscelis adeliae; assembly: GCF_000699105.1. Lineage (NCBI taxonomy): Eukaryota > Metazoa > Chordata > Aves > Sphenisciformes > Spheniscidae > Pygoscelis > Pygoscelis adeliae. The sequence continues at coordinate 1,578,640 of NW_008824934.1, read as the reverse complement.
GGAACAACGTAAATACCCCATTATTGGTAAACTCCAGCTGACACAGGGATTAATGAGACAGTGGAAGAGAGAAGCCCTCGCCTTGGTTTCCTCTGGGGATGCATCCGTACATCTCACCCAGATGTACTCTCCTCTAGGAGAGTACTAGGCAGATAGACACTGGAACCAGATTTAGTCCAAAGAATATCATGACTATGACTTGAAAGCACCTCTCCCTGTCTGCCAGCCGCTGGTCCCGACATATCATACCTACACACACACACACACACACAGAGAAAACACCGCTTTGACAGAGGCCTTGGGTAATTGTGTCCACAACGTCCATGTGGGTCAGGCAGGTTTCTGCCTGCGGCAGTGTTGTACAATGGGAGGCAGCACATTCGCTCAGGTTTAGCTCTGCTAGGGAGGGGCCCCATTCCCTCCAGCCCTGTAACTTGACCCGGGGGTTCTTCCCACCTCCAGATGCCTGGAACGACCCAGGGTAGTTGGATGTCTGCCATGCAAGCCAGTTCCCAGTTACTCTTCACCGCCAGAAATCTAATACCCCCTTTGCTCTGTTCCCCACCTCTCAGTACATGCAGAAGAAGAACTCCCTGTACAGCCAGTTGAAAGATGAGACAGTTTGGCGGATGGAGAACTTCAACAGCTACGTTAACGAGAAGTTCAGAAAAACCAGTGGCCTCCCCAAAGACTGGGTTTTCACTGTGTTTACTGTAAGTGCAAGCAAGCGTACGGTGTGCTAGTCTGTCTAATCAGGGTGACAGAAATGGGGGGAAAACCTGTCAGTTCACTGGAGCCCCCAAGGAAAACACATACACTGAGTGAGAAGGTATTGACGGTCCCATGGTAACCATTTATCTGCAGGTGCTAAACACAGAAGTGAAGACACACAGAGTTTAATTTTAATCAAATGGGTAAACTGCTGAGAAAGAGAGTGTGAATGTAAATGCTAGCTATAAAAATGCAATTATGGTCTTCACGTTCCTGGCCCAATGCTGTGGTCCTGCATTAAAAAATAAAGTACACATTAGAGAGCTCTCCAGCCTGACAGGCCTTAGCCTGAAAAGGGATTACACTCTCAGTGGTCCCTTTCCTGTCTGACTTTGGTCTCACCCTTCACTTTCCATCTGATTTTGCCACATGAAAATCGTGTCAGGGCCTTAGATCTTCTCTTATCATGGAGCAGAGATAAGAAGACTCAACTGGCTTGATTTCTTACCGTCTTCCTGTATCACCGATGAAACAAAGTGAAGAAATTATCTGAGCTCTGCGACTTCATTTCATCAGCCTGAGTCTAATGATGCATTAGTTCTCTACATAACTTGCTGGGGTGAAAATGGAAAGGGCAGAGGACACAGCTTTCTCAGGTTAATTTTGGAAATGCTGTAGTTTAAAGCCAAATACAAAGAAAATGAAAAAGCTAAAAACTTTGTTAAAATATGTTTTTGTTTAGCAAAACAGCTCAGAAGCAAATCTAGCTGAATTTGCCAAGTTTCTCAGGGGAACAGAAACTTTTCAGGCAACTTTATGGTATCCCTCTTCGTGCAGAAATTTCCCACTGTGCATTTCGACTCCAAATTGAATTAAACTTAGCACCAAATTAAATTAAATTCAAGTACTTGAATTAAACTTGCAGCACTACTGCAAGTTGCTCTAGCTCACCAGGCTTCTGTAAAACACTATGTCCAGCACAGCTGTGAGGGGGTTGTGAGTCACCACTGTCACAAATGGCTGCGTTCAGCTCACATCCAGGTACCCCCATAGGAGTAAATGAAAAAACACCACTAAAAATTCTGCAGGCAGGGCCTGAGTAAGGGCCAAGGGCCCTTACTGAGTACTCATCCTGAGTAAGGGCCAAGGGCCAAGATTCCTTCACGCACCACCGCGGCAGCCTGGAGAACCAAGTTCAAGAGGGGGTTTCAATCAACTCAAAGTGGACAGACATATGGTCTGAAAAATGCAACATCCTTCCAAGTCTAGAGAGGGGCACTGCTGGCGGCAGGGGAAGAAAAAATCGTCCCTAAACCAAGCGGGCATCTATGACTTACAGTGACTCCTATGCCCTTGGCATTCACAGTGACCAGTTACCGCCGTTCCCTGTCTGCCGTTTCAGAAAAGGATGCAGCAGATCATGTTGCAGTGCTTCCTGGCAGCCAAGCACAAACTGGATCGCAAACTGGGCTACTTTGATCTCATCGGCTGCGACTTTTTAATTGATGAAAACTTTAAGGTACGAATGCAGTATCATCAAATACTAAGTATGATGTTGGCCAGATGTCTAATGCCAGCAGTATAGCACGGTTGACACAGGCTCTGGTGCTAGGAATTAAACAGAGCATTCAATCAGTCAGCTATGAAGTGTAGGATTCATTTTCTTCTCCAGTTCCATTGTCCAGCATCAAGACATTTACTGCACATTTACTGCACAGTGAAACCCTGGCATTAACAGCTCAGGATGGGAAGAGAAGAAAAGGAACTTACTGCAGCTGAAACTGTTCTGTGCAGAATTTTCACAGGGAAGTGGAGTTCATAGTGAAAAGTATGGGAACTTTAATGCCCGCTCAGTTTTTTCTTTCTCCAGAAACCAAACGTGCCAGATGATCAGCCAGCATCAATCAGTGTGTAATGCCTCTAACATCACATGTAGTATACTGATTTACACTAGCTGAGTATCCATCAAAGGCAATGAAGAACTCGCCCTCACCATACTGAAGGATCAGTCATTATCGATTCAGATGTCAGCATCAGCATCTCCGTGTTCACTGTAGGTTCACCTTTTAGCAACAGGTCAGCCCACGGAGTCTATAAAACCTGCCAGAATTACAATTCAAACTTGTAAAGAGTGAATGAAACACAGACACGAAAAGCCAGAAGAAAGGGAAAGGGAAATGTTAAATACAGTGATTGAGGTGCTTTCAGTGCAGCACAGTCCTTCAAAACCACCTGGCCTAAACGTAACAGAAAGCCAGCTGGCAGATTCTGCTGTTGCTAAAGCAGAAAGGAACTCAAACATCTTCCAGCAAAGGGCAGTGGGAACGGCAAACCCTATGAAAGAATGGGATTAATGTATGCAGCAGTGGGTAAGGCACCCGAACAATAGACCCCTTTGTACAGGAAGCCAATGGCAAGGGAGAGCAAATGGCAAAGACTCAGAAACTGGTGCTTCTCAAATTTCAGTGCGAATTGTCTTTTGCAGCCTTGGCATGCAAAGCCCTGGCTGTGTAAACCTTAAGTAGAATAAGAAGATCCAGTATCACTCTATTGTGGCAATTCCTACCTGGCTAGTTAAAAACTTCAGCGTTTAAAGACCATTACGTCCCCATGTATTTTACATATGGAGAGATAAACAAAATCTGTTTCTTGACAGGCATTATCTGTAAGAATGATGAGGATTTCTGGACATTTAGTGGTGACACAGCTGGAACCTGGAACTTCCCTTTGAGAGAGACTAATGTGGAAATTTAGGCATTTATTTAGCATAGGTTGGTCCATGTTTTCTTGCCCCTGCTGGGGAGCAACAAACCTACTTTTTTATTCGTGTGGTGCTGCATCAAGAGACACCTGTACGCTCCCTGCAGAGGCAGTGTACAATAGCTGGACCCAGGACCGACTGCTTCAACCCACAGTTAACACTGGTCGGCGCAGCAAAGTCCCAGTTTTCTGTGGGCTGACACTACAATTCCTGGTCTGACATCCTGTCCCCTCCACCTGCAACACACAACAGCCTTATTCTCCCTGTCATCCTATTTCACGACACGTGTAGAATCTGCTTTATACTGATTTAACATGGTCTTATATGTTCAGTCCTATAGCTTATCATGTCTTTCCCTCTTCCTTGTTTGTCCGATATAAATGCCCCCAGCATCATTCCTACTAATTCCTGAAGGCCCTGCAGCATCCTGATTCAGTCTTTGGAAGCTGTTTTTCCTGCCTCAGAGTTCTTAGAAGCACGGACTATGAAAGCAGGGCCTGCTGAGAAACCACAGCTTTCTGTAGAGCTTTGCATATTCATATGTAAGCTGAGAAAAGAATGAAGTACTTTAAGAGGAGAGGGAGCAGAAGTGATGGATGTGGTTTTGCTGTTGTTGGCTTTTTTCCTACTGTTTTCTGGAGCTTCCCTGTGCTGCACTGCAAATGCCGAAGTCACGACACAGCTTAGGACAGTGTCGTTTAAATGTTCAAGGAACCTGTTTTCAGAAAGCATTGCATCAGCCGTGCAAAAGGGCTTCTCTCCAGGGGTATACTGGGAAGACAGATGTGTAAATTTTTTATCAGCCATAAAAGGATTCAGCTATCTATCAGTAAAGACCAGGCTGAACATAGATAAGCTATTTGCCAATTTGTGATAGATGTACGTAAATGAAGCAAACACTCAAATCCCTAGTTAAAGCAGGGACGGTTCCTTTGATTTGAATGACATGGCTTTTCATTCACCCCGGGAATATGAGGTACCACATGGATACCGTAGACTTGGTTGTGCCCACTCCAGGTCACGATGATAAAAAAATCTGATAAAAGCGTGTTAAGACTGTGGAAAACAGAACCCCACTGCCTTAGCCTGTGGTCTCCACGATCGCTAAGCAGGTCGCTTTCTGGGTCGGCAACATCTGAGCAGCCCTTCCAGGGCTTGGTTTGTGACTGTGCATGTGGCTGCAGCTATGTCCGCACAGGATACAGAACAAGTTATTTTATTCCTATAGCATACTGGTATCTCGACGGTTGGACTCGATGATCTTAAAGGTCTTTTCCAACCTAAATGATTCTATGATTCTATGATTCAGTGCTGCTTAAAGCTCCAGCCAGAGGTCAGGCTCCCTGGACACCTGCTGCTACACAAACGCAGGACAAGACAGCCCTGCTGTGGATAGCTTTGGGCTTTGAAGCATGTTACAGCCATCCTCTCTAAGAACAAGTTCTGATGTAGAGAGATATATACATTCCCATTCAGTCTTGGCTATCAAGTCACTTGGAGCCTCTGGGAGGATGGACCGATGCCCTCTCTGTCCCCGAGACCCCAGCAGGATGTTTAGCTTCCACCTGGCAACCTCCAGCAAAGACCCACACAGTTACATAAACTAAATGGTTTTTGATCAGAAGCAGAACAAAACTCTGGCTCAATCATGCATTTCCTGCACACCAAAAATCGTAGAATAGTTTGGGTTGGAAGGGACCTCTAAAGGTCATCTAGTCCAACCCCCCTGCCGTGGGCAGGGACATCTTCAACTAGATCAGGTTGCTCAGAGCCCTGTCCAACCTGACCTGGAATGTTTCCAGGGATGGGGCATCCACCACCTCTCTGGGCAACCTGGGCCAGTGTTTTACCACCCTCAGCGTAAAACATTTCTTCCTTATCTCTAGTCTAAATCTACCCCCCTTTAGTTTAAAGCCGTTCCCCCTTGTCCTGTTGCAACAGGCCCTGCTAAAAAGTTTGCCACCATCTTTTTTATAAGCCCCCTTTAAGTACTGACAGGCTGCAATAAGGTCTCCCCGAAGCCTTCTCTTCTCCAGGCTGAACAACCCCAACTCTCTCAGCCTTTCCTCATAGCAGAGGTGTTCCAGCCCCCTGATCATTTTCATGGCCCTCTTCTGGACCCGCTCCAACAGGTCTGTGTCTTTCTCATGCTGAGGGCTCCAGAGCTGGAGTCAGTGCTCTGGGGGGGGTCTCCCCAGAGCAGAGTAGAGGGGCAGAATCCCCTCCCTCGCCCTGCTGGCCACGCTGCTTTGGATGCAGCCCAGGATACGATTGGCCTTCTGGGCTGCGAGCGCACATTGCCGGGTCATGTCCAGCTTTTCATCCACCAGTACCCCCAAGTCTTACTTCTGCCCATGTCGGCAGGGAAAGGACCCTTGAGACAGGTCTTATAGCTGTCTGTAGCCACCATGTCAACACGTGACAGAGCCCAGTCTCATCATCCAATGCTCCTTTGACAGCCATTGAACTGCTGCTGTAAGGATGGTTCTACAGCAATGAGACTACAACAGTAATGAAACTAGGTGAAAATAAAAAGTATTCAGCAGATGCTAATACTGCATCTAGCACTATACAAAGAACAAGAAATGAGACCTCAGATCCTGGTGTAATGAAGGATCTGGTTGCAGTCGGCATGCTGTTCAAGAACCTATGGAGAAATCCTACTGTTTAAAGATTTTAAGCCTACCTGTGGTGTCTTGACAGAGGAAGTTTAAGATGTGACAGCACATGGAGTTGTACTGGCAGGTTGCAGGTAGCAGTAACCTCTTCATCCCCGAGAAACATCCAGAGCAGCACTTCTGACCAAAGCCACAGGGACTCATTATTGTTCTCATCACTCGAAAAGCCTAAAGAAAAAGGATGGTCCATGGTTAGGAAGTCGAGGACAGACATTCTGGGTTTTGGTTTCCTTTCTTTGTCATATGTTTGCTAGGAAATTTTGAGCAAGGCACCTGCATGCCAGATGCTAGGAGAAGAACAGGAATTTCATTCTACGTGAAATTCCCATGAAATTAGGGATATTCACACAGATATGGGGAATCTTGGCCTCCACTCTTCCTGAAATAGAACAAAGGGCATTTATTAATTGCCCTGGTTGTTGAGAGGCTAAGAGCATTTAAAAACAGTGAGACATTCAGATAGTACAATAATGGGGAATGTAGACGATGAACGGCATGATAGATGTCACAGAGAACTTTCTTCCTCCTGTTTGCCAGTTTTATTTGTTTCGAAGGAGAAGAAACCAAAACCTACTCAAGACAATTATGAAGGTTCATTGAGTTTGTCTGTCAGCACAGAATCTTACGAACTTCTAATTGGAAAAAGAACACTTACTCACAGGAAGAATGAGTTTGCCAAGAAAAATGTGTGTAACTTAGGTGCCCTCTGTTGGCATCTGCAAAGCGGGTTTTTTTGAGCAGCTGTTCCAGTTCTCCTCTGGAAGAAAACAAAAAGACATTTCACTGCCCTCACTTACCAGTCTTTTCATTTGTTTAATGAAGTATTTCAAAGAAGCGAAAATTATTGTTGCATTTTATTCTCAGCAAAATAAAGTGCCAAAGTGAAGGCTATCATGTCACCAAAATCTACCAAACACTTAGGCTTCATTTTTCACACGTACTGCTTCAGAAAAAAAAAAAGATTTTTTGAATTATTTTTTAAAATCAATTAAAAGGGAGTAAAATACTCCTGGGGCTGTTACATGATTAAATATCCTTCCTTACAAAACGCTGAATAGTTCCTACATGTGTTATATACAAGATGCAGCACCATATGGTGGAGGCAGGGAGGGAAC
>NW_008824934.1:1557027-1571353 GCF_000699105.1 Pygoscelis adeliae | reverse complement strand
GGAAAAGAAATAGTAAACAGAATTACATGCAAGTCAATTGTTTGGTTTCGCACAGATTTGCAACTGGACCATCACATTCTGCGGCTTGTAGCTTCAGACCTTGGCTTTTCGAAGGGAAATGGGGATGAGACCAGTATAGATATGTAAAATCAGTATCTTACGTGGCTTCTACCTGAAACTAAAGCTTACCCAGGAGATCATGGCCAAGGGTTCATTGAAAACTCAGTGCCATGTTTGCTTAGTTTTGATCCCATGTCCACCTCAAATCAAAACAATTCCTAGATCCCTTATAACTGTATTTCATGGTATCCAAAAAACTCAACTAGAAATTGTTACGGAAACTGGAATGTTAAGAAACACAGTGCCTTTACACACCTACAGAGCAAGAGTTAATCTAAAGAGCATCAGCTAGAGACACAAAATAACGTGCAGTGCTGTTCTCAAGTATGTAAATGTATGCAAAAAGGGATTTTATTTCATTCATCCAGTCCTTATGAAAATTCTGTCCTGCCTGCATTCTGCGTTATGGGATTTTGTTGGGATTTATTAGTACTCCTACCTCTCAAAGTGTTCGCTAAGTCAGTAAAAGGGCATTGCTCTGACTCTAAGGAGATCCAGCCTAGTTTCCTGATTGGCATTCATCTTTTCTAGGTCTGGCTTCTGGAGATGAATGCAAACCCAGCATTGCATACCAACTGCGAAGTCTTGAGAGACATCATCCCAACTGTAGTCTACGAGAGTCTTGGTAAGTGAACAAGTCGCAGGGTGGCCAGCAGCAGAAAATCATATCACTCCATTGCTGGTCAGAGGAAAGACTCCTGTTTATATCAGTTGTAGGTCCAAAACAGCCTTTCAATAAAGATGTCTCACTGCTGAGTTTATAAGCAATTTGGAAGGCACTGAAAATTCTAATCCACGCAGACCTAGAAAAGCGATGGTCTTTTTAGCCATGCACCCATTAGAAAGAAAGAAGTGGTTAATTTTTTTTTGTTATAATTATTTTTAGGAATGTTTTCTTATATATTCATGTAGACAAGGCTAGAACTTAATACGTGACCCTATAAACTGCGCCTGCACATTTTTCTCATGCCTGTTGTTCTGAATGTGCAGGAATTTAAGTTGGTTTTTACAGCGTGCCTTACACAGCCGTGGCAGTGCTTAAATGCCAGCGTATCCCACTGTACTTCGCAAATATAGCTGACAACTGTTACCTGAGCTGTACAAAGACTGGAAAAAACCCTTACGTAGTCTGATATACATTAACTAGAACTGCTCCTGCCTGGAGGACCAAAATCTCTTCCACGCCTGATTTTCTGTGCTATCACTGTATGTGTAAGGAGAAGTAGTAAAGGGGGAGTCTATGTCTGCATGAAGGGTATTAGCAATACCCTGCTTACCCTTACTTTCATAGATACAGTTACCTCCCTGTGCGTATGTATGTGTATTCGGGGGTGTGTTCATATTCTGTATTGCATTGTAAGCAGTTTTACAATACTTTTCCTACCGATTTCCTGAAATGTTTCTGGTGGAGCTGAAGCTGGCTGAAGTGAATGCAAGAAAAGTGTGGTGTTTGGGGTTTTTTTTTTTTTTCAATTGTCTTAATAGCGATAGTCCACGGAGGTCACAGATCACAGGTTGGAAACCACTTCCCCTCCCCAGCCCTCATCCTTCCCACGCACACAGCTGCTTTGTGCATACACATGACAGCTTGGGTGTATTTTAGCGTCAGAGTGTTTAGTAACTGCATCTTCTTTTCTAGATTTGGTTCTCGAGGTTTTCAACAAGTGCCTCAAAGGCCAGAGTGTTTTGCCTTTAGACACACTTTGCCATTTTGTGCTTCTCTATCACGAGGATGCTGCAGACCTTGGCCAGAAACAACCCTGGAAGCTCAGAACCGGCCTGCGTACAGGCCGATTGCTGCGGCCACAAACAGGCAGTACCAGCCGCGTCGGTCAGAGCCCTGCCAAAGTGCTGGAGAAGTCTTCCAAGAAGCTTGGTTGCTCTAGAAAAAAGGTTGCCTTGTTGTCCAGAAAGAATTGTCAACAAACTGTCCTAACTACACCGCACGCGCAGCTCTTCGACCATCATGGAAAATCCCTCTGAACCACTACAGAGCAAGCAGGCTTTCACAAGTTCAGGAGACGTGAAAAGAAAATAAAAGCTAGACTCGTATGTGCTGTCCATGTCCGGCTCATTTTCATCTTACATAAACAAACAGGTATCAACTTCAACTGGAAAACCAGTAACTGTTTCTTTAAGTTCTTAGTTCTTCTGCAGAAAGCTTTAACCAGCCAGCCAGAAATTATAGGGAAGTTACAGAAAATGAGACAACTGTTACCACATTAAAACTCATCCCTTTTAAAAACAACGTCGATCTGACCAGTGCAATCCAGAAACAGGCCAAACTTCCTTCATACATACAAAGTCCTTACACAAAAAGGCAGAGAGAGAGGCTGCAAAGACTAAACCGAAGGCTTAACAGTGGAAATCCCCCACTTTGTCCCATCATCCGTAGCTGGACGTCCAGCTCCCTCACTCATTAGATCCTCTGTGCCTTGCTCGTTTAACCTGGCTATATTAAGGCTCTCTTTCATTTTTCATTTGGTTGAGGTGACAGCCAAGCAGCAGCACATACTTATCGTATCAGGCCCCCATCTCGGCAGGAAACAATGACGCTTGGGGGACCAGGGAGACGGGGAGGAAGGGAGAGAGGGTTAAAACCAACAGGAAACGCTTCTACATCTCAGACGCTGCTGCTTCTAACCCCAGAGGAATTTAAATGAGCAGTAAGTTGAAGGGTACGTGCGTGTTTCCTTCCCCTCCTGCGCTTACTCTAATTGACCGTAGTTCAGGCGCATTCATGTGATCTTGTGATGCAGCATCAGTTCGAAGCAAGCATCTGTGGACGGGGGAGCCAGTGACCGAGCATGGGATGCTGCAGCCTGAGCGCCAGGCAGGCTGGGTCTGCAGGAACAGGCCAGGATGAGGTGGAGCTACTGAAGACAGTCAGGACCAGGTAGGTAGCAATTTTGGGGGCATGTGAAAAAACCCAGTCAGCTCCACGCAAACAGAAAGACATTTGGTGCTTGAGACAAACTCAGTGGCTGTATTTGCTTTCCAAATATGACTCCCTTAAAGGAAAAGCTTGCTCTTCTTCCCTTTTTCTAGCCAGAATTTACAGTAACGCTAAGTGTCAGACTCACTTAATCTTCTAACTAGAGCCTGCTTACTTCTCCTCAATATGTCCCCCCAGGTGTGACAGTCTTTTAAGATAGAGGGTCAGCATTTGAGAAACCGAAGGTGGAAACATTCCTTCCTGCCATGGATGTAACTCTCTCTGTTTTGGGCGGGCAATCACAACCAACTCCTGGGGCTCTGGCAAGCACGGCTCATGTTAGGTCAGAAATAGTTGTTTTCAGTCAGACTGTCAGAGAGAGATCGGAGGCCTGAAAAGAAGCTCAGGAGGCCTTTAGTCCTGCTTCCACCTCTGGAGCAGCCTCAGCTCTTCCTAAATCTTGCTTGACAGATGCTTGTCTAACCTGTCCTTGAAAACCTCCAGTGATGAAGGTTCTGCAATGTCCCAGGCAAGCCATTGTTTCTTCCTAATAGCTAACCTTTAATGCAGGTAAGGCCATTGTCTTGATCTTACGCACCACAGACAAAAAGAAAAAATTGGTCCCCTCCTCTTTCTAGAGGTCTTTTACATACGTGAAGACTGTTACCAACGCAGTATTCTTTACTTCAGGCCAAGTGTTGAGCTACGTTATACGTTTCCTTCCATAATTTCACCATATTACAAGAAATGGTGTTATTCCTTCCTTGTCCATTAAAGCAGGCACACTGAAAGTGCCTTCATCACCCCTGCACTCTTTTCTATGTAATGTCAGTGGAAAATTAGGAGTCTAAGTGCTCTGTTGAGTTTAGGACCTAGTCTCTGCTTAACGTGAGGGGACATTTAGTGGTATGTTCTCCAAAAGTTCAGGTGTGCTATTCCCTGACATGCCTGCTTTCTGATTCTGCATCTGCCGCATTTTTTTTCCTAGAGTTCACTGAGCTGTTTCCAACCAATATTCCTGCCGAAAATAGCATATTCTAAAATACACCAAATTTATGCCAGAAATCCATAGATTTGTCTACTCGCTGAGCATTAATCTCTCTCTCTCTTTGAAAAAATGCAACACATATAAGTGCTTTTCTATGCCTTTCCATATTCTCTTCCATTTCAGAAAGTGGTCCAACTCAGAAGGCCAGAGTGAGGCATCCCTCCATCCTAAGGACCCTGCAATCCTGGCAGAAACAGAAGATGTGAGTATGAGCAGGGTCACGCAAGCAAAGACTTGTATGTAGAATCAAGGAAGAAATCAGAGGCCTATTTATCTCACCCACCATCACATTATCCTGATGCGTTATCCCATTACAGTAAAGTGCCAGAGGCTATGACATGTCCTCTGTTTTGAAAGCAAGTGACCAACAGTTCTCTCTGTTTTGAGGCCCAGGCGCAGTTTTTCAGCTTTTGTTCTACAATTTCACATGCAAGGAAGTTTGTCATCACAAGTCAGTTTTGAATTTTTTCCTGGCATGAAGTTTTATCACCACTGTTGAGGGAAGACGGTCAGAGAGAGGGGAAGGGGTTTAGGCAAATTCACATATATGGTCAACATCCCAATCTCCCACCATCTGGGCTGCAAAACCACCCCTTCTCTCTTTTAGCCAGTGTTATAAATCTTTATTGTTTGGCTTTCGTTTCCATTTTTCCACCTCTACTTGTCTTACTTTACAGGATATTCCTGGTAAGATTACCAGAAGAAATGCATGCTAATGTTTGTTTGTTTCAGACAGAAGTACTGTGGGGAAGAACGCGGGAGGAGCTAGTGGACTTGTTGATCACACAGCCTATCAGCGGCTGGGAAGGGATGAATATCCACTCTCTTGGGGAAATTATTTGGTCCTCCCTGGTTTTTCTGAGAAGTTATTGCATGGAGGTAATCATCTTCTTACTATAAGCACTGATTAATACCCAAGGGATAAGGTGGAGGTAAATTTGGATTTCATACAGCCTGTCCAAATAACTGTCAAATCCCAGGGCTTGACTAAAGCTACAATTTGTCCTGCCCTTTGTTTTCAAGAGTTAATGCTAATATGTTCAACTTTTTTCACCAGTGCCAGCAAAAGCTGAATGGATTTCATAGCCACTTCCTTGAGCAGCATGAATCTTTGCATTCATCCCCCAGGGGAAAAAACAGGGGGTTTTGTCAGAAGTTTCTTGTATACTTTTCCCCAAAGAGATAAGGACTCGTTATTATGGTTGCAAATTTGTTTGTGTAACGATCAAGCCCTCTCCACAGGTACTGGGGGCGACTGGTAAAAGTGTGATTGCCATTATCTTGGTTTGGATGAGGTCAGAAGAGGGAAATGAGATCTCGTCTAACTTTGCCATGGATTCACGCCTCTAACTGCACATCACTGTTTATCTGGCTGTCTACACACGAGTAAAACCACCCTGTCTCACTGGAATGCCATGGCCTGGCTTACTCGGGCTCAGAGAGCACATAGAGACTATTTAAGGAAAGATGATATAAAATTACAAAGTACTGACATAAAGCTTCAGTCAAACTGTGACCTAGTGCAAGACAGTCCAGCAGTTAAACACCGCTCGTTCCTAGTTACCATCTAGTCACTAAGCATGACAGCCTATCAGCACTCTGTACGCGCGTTAAGTACTGCATCAGCAGAAAGGAAGGGAAGGGGAAGAGCTTTGAAGAAATATAATTTCCTTTTTTAAAAAAAAACTGGAAACATTTTGGAGGAAAGATATAATTGATAGGAGATGTGTGAATGCTACCTTGTGCTGTCCTCCTTCCACTTGCTGATTCTTTCAGTGGATCGTACAAAGAAGGCATTTGTTTATGAGGTAAAGCACAAGAATCCTTTTGTGTCTGTTGTATCCACGTTCATATTCAAGATTTCCTAAATACCTCTTTGCTCATAGCTCTAGCATGTACATGGCAAAAAGAGTACCCACCTTTGGTGCCCTGCCAAGAGGAAGGCTCAGGATGGAGCAAACATTTGCAGGTCCCATCAGCCGAGACAGAGACACTTCACCGAGTTCAGGGGAGCTTTGGCATGTTTTCTAGCACAGTAGCTCACAATTCTCCATTTTTTCAGCTTACTTTGAACAGGGAAGGGAGTCTGCTCCAGGGATTGAAAAGGAGGTGCCAGTTTCTATTTATATGCCTACTTCTAGGATCTATAATGTTAGCTGGCCTCTTACCACTTAATCTGTTTACCTGGGGAGAGGGACTGCAACTCCGTAGGAGTGAGCTAAGTGAACAAGGCATCAACCAGGAGGTGTCGAAAGAAGGTCGTAAGAACAGACATGGTGTACCAAGGAGAGACATAATCCAGAATCCATAGCCGCCTTCAGCACAGCAATGTCTCCTGGTGGCTGTCTTTGGTATATGTCTGTGCATCCTAAATGTGAGAAAAAAAGAGAGCCAAACTGGGAAACTTCGTCACTACAGAAAGAAGGTCCTTGATCTGTGTAACATTGGAGTCGATAAAAATCTTAAGTCCCTCCATCAGTTAGGATTGGCGGTGTAAGAGGACACGGAAAAGAAATCATCACTTTGTGAAATACAGCATCCAAAATGCAAACTAGGGCCTCTTTGTCCTGAACATGAGTGTAGTCTTCTAGTCTTCTAGCATGGTTTGGGGCGTGGGGCAGGAATTAAAGAGGGGGAGGCTGCAAGGCAGATGAAATTCCATCTAGTTCATACAAAATACTTTTCAACACCAGCCTTGGACTATCGGTGGAGCTCACCCCTATATCTCAGAGCACTTTATGAAGGGGGACAGTCATTTTACAGGTAGGGAAACATGAATAACCCCTCGATTTCCTATGTCTTCAGACAATGAGCTGAATGTCATCCCACACAGACTTCCGTAAAGTCAAAGGTTCGAAGGATGGGAAATTCTTTAGCCTGGCTTGCAGAAAAGCATTCCGCTGTACATCAGAGGGACCGCAGTGGGACGCAGAGAGTTTGTTGTTACCAACCAATTTCTAACACAATTCCCCACCCTACCAGGGTCTCCTTCCTCTTGCTGGGATGCGTCTGAGAGAGATTGCGAGTGCAATCAGCCACACATTTGAAATTTCTGGTAAGCCTGTTCTGCAGTTCCTGAAGGGGCCTGTGATAGTCACAAAGCAGTGATACCCATGCTCTAGCCTTCAAGGACTGGCCTACGTGGCTAGAAGATGAGAGGGGCTATGCAGCCGTGAGGAGGTCTATTGAAGAAGGGACATGCCTCCTCTCCAACATTCAGCCATGCTGGAGAATATGCCATGCCTTTCTGGACTGGAATCTCACATGCAGCGTATGCTATAGTTGCACAGAGGGATGAGACATAGCTAGATGGAAGGAATTCAGAATCTTAGCTTTTACAGGTAGACACAACTGCTGCACAGCCTTAAACCAAGGATGCCTTAGGGTTAACCAGAATTCCTCACGTGCAAGGCAATATAAATTATAGGTTCCCCTTTACTCTAATTCTCTACTTAAACTAAACAGGAGGCAAATGCTGATGTCTGCATTTAGAACAAGGAAGCTACCCAATTGTGCCAGTGCCAACCCAGTACCTGCCATCAAGAACAACGCAAGACAGACACGAGCTTGTTTCATCATGAGGTATCAAAGCACAGGTGGAATGTGACTATAGAGATAATGACAGAGTGGAGGGGCAGCACACAGAACTCACCCACTAGGCTCAAAGGCAGATCGCAACCACCCGTCCTCAGACCCAGGGCCTGTATGTTTCTTTGCACAGGGTCCATGATAGAATCCAGGCTCATCTGCTGCCAGAATTCAGCTGACTTCAACATGTGGGTTCACCACCTCCAGCACCAAATCAAGATGGCAAACGCTCACTGCCCAGCCTGTCCCAACAATAATATCTCTTTTCTGGTGAGTCAATGCAGAAGAGATGTGAAGGGAATGGGATGAAAATAGGAAACTGTGGCAGCTTTGAAAGTGGACAGGGTTTTTCAGGGATTTTTAGAATGCAGGCTGGAAATGAGCAGTAGTGTTACTTGAGGATGCTGTTCTAGGCTGTGGCAAGTGAACTTGCTACATGCAAATTTGCAACTGCTACTCTATGCTCAAGAGAGATTTTAGAAAAATTACTGGTCGTTTTTGTTCCTGGGATGTAACTACTCGACCGGTAAAAAAAATTACATTTCCTTTCAGTTACAGTCACAAAATAAAGACTTTTTGATACATGCTGACTGTCGCACAAGCGACACACTGCACGCTGCAACATCCACAAGGGTCACAAGATGGCAGGATTACACTGCCACTGGCAACACCCGCACAGCTGTGCCTTGGGGAATTCACATACAGCAACGCAAGGAGTCCTCCCGAAGCTTTTGCCCATGTCGTGGTACGCTCAGATTCCTAAAGGGTAAAAGTCAACTGGAAAGCCAGCTTGTCATTCCCCGCTCCCCAGTGCTATTTACTAACAGTTCTGCTAAGGTTGCCCCCTTTTTAAACATCCACTCTGCTCGTCCTTGATGCCACCCCTGGAAACATTCCAGGTCAGGTTGGACGGGGCTCTGAGCAACCTGATCTAGTTGAAGATGTCCCTGCCCACGGCAGGGGGGTTGGACCTTTAGAGGTCCCTTCCAACCCAAACTATTCTATGATTCTAGCATGGCACAGACTTTAGGGCAACACTGTACCTTAGTTGTGTCTAACAGCATGCTTGTCTTCAGTTTGGGGGAAGAAAGTGCAACCCAGACTGCCCATCCTTAAGAGCTGCTGATTTCTGATGTTCCCTACGGTTCAGGTAATTGTTTGTAGCTAGTGCATACAAGCTGATGTTACAGGAGTGAGCTTACAGGGTGGTCCTGCTGTAAGGATGCAATATAGATTGCCGCAATCCACCCAGGACTCAGCCCAGCCATGCACACCGTCAGCCCGCATCGAACCCCGGTCCCCTGTTAGCTGGACAGCACCGCTTTGAAGGAAAGTATCCCCCAATAAAGGGACTTGAATGCCAAGCCCAAAGTGCTTTGAACTAAGATGAAATTCGAACTCAAATCAAGCCAGTGTCTCAGACAACCTCTTCTGAGAGGGAGAAGGAAAATGAGACCTTTCCCTTTTAATAGCTAAAGCTGTTTGGTTGTCTCACCTGCTGCTCATGAAACGACAGTACACATGATTTAGTTCAAGTAGGTAGGAAACCTACAGCTAACTAGGAACTTCATCATGGGTTTCCCGATTTCCAAGCATATATATATCCTAAATACCTTTCTTTTACCACCCTATAACCCTGAAAAACATCATACTTGTAGTTTTAGCTCATCTTGCTCTGTCCCCCAAAAAATGAAGGTGCCGTGTGACGAACAGTGGAAGAAAAGGGAGCTGATGAGACATCTGCTGTGTAACACCATTCTGAAGTGGGAAGGACAACCTATTCAGCATCTGGGAAGGATACAGTATTTGACCACGGTGCAAGTGGCTAGTGGCTGCATGGGGGTAACGTACAATGTATACCACTCTGACATGCGGGTGGCTTTAAAAAGACGGGAACCAGTGAAAGTTTGGGCTCACATGGAACTGGTGCTTAAAGAAAAGGAAAGAAGAAAAGAAAAAAAAAAAGGCTAATTATGTCAAAGTCCCACAGTATTAAAGAGACAAAAGGAAACGCAGTTGTATTTCTGAAAGCTGCTTCTGACAACGTGTCCAAACAGTTGCACTCAACTTCCGAGGGAGTAGAGCTGGGGGGGATAGTCCACCCCTTTCCAATCACACAGCAAGATCAACATTTTCTAAACGTTTCCTTGCAGATGTGTGCCTGACCTATTCTAAAAAAAAAAACCCTCACCATTTTGTGATATCCCATCAGCTTTCTAAGCAATGAATATCCAACCTGAGTAAGAAATACAAAGTATAGTATCCGTGGCTGCGCAGGAGCAACGGGGTGCTGCAGACAGTTCCGAGTTTTGGTGTATTGTCAGTCATTAAACTTCATATTCTGCCTTTGTCTGAGATGGATCCACTGAGTGGAAGTTATTGAACGTTTTTGCTGTCTCTAAGATGCCTCTTTTCCACAGGACTCTGAGGAAAGACTGCTGATCCTGTTTCCAGAAGATCTGCTTTTCCTCTCTGTGGATGAGGACAGAACTGCAATCACGTACAAGGTAACAGGAAAACCTGGTCAAATTTTAAGTGAAGAACTAAAAAGAGCTGGAGCTAGTGAGCAGCACCGGGTGATGAAAATGTCTGAATAGCAAGGAGAAAAGGGAGGAGCCAAAGGAAAAGCACCTTTTTTCTTTTCTTCTTTGAAGGGAAAACTCCCCCTAACTGGAATCCAGGCAAAGGAGAAATCTGCTATGCTGGGCAGGTTACAGTTTGAAATTACAGGTACGTAACTGAAAAAGAAAGATGAGAGCTATGAAACACGGGAGGTTCTGTCTGAACATGGGGAAACAGTTTTTTACTGTGAGGGTGACTGAGCACTGGGACAGGTTGCTCAAAGAGGTTGGGGAATCTCCAACCTTGGAGATACTCAGAAGCTGTCTGGACATGGTCCTGGGCAACCGGTTCTGGGTGGCCCTACTTGAGCAGGAGCATTGGACCAGGGTGACCTCTGGAGGTCCCTTCCAACCTCAACCATTCTGTGATTCTAATGAGAAACTGAGCAACACTGGTGCTCAGGCTTGCCTTGAGGATGGGTTATCTTGTGAAGTTGTCTTCCCACAAGGGATAGTCTGTGACTTTCCTTGCTATAGGCTAATAAACTGTGTCATGGCAAACTTTGCACACTTCTCCATCACTAAACTGTTCCCTGCTAATGCCTTGCAGGAAGCCTGACAGAACCAATCCTTATCACCTGTTCCACAGCAGAGGACTATGAAAAATGCGTCTTCTACCTACAGAAGGTATTTTTCAGAGAACTTTACTGCAGCAATATCTCTTTTCAAGCCTGGGACTTTCCCAGCCATAGATTCATCTAAGATCTATCATCCTCCCAACTTTTCTTCTCCTTTTCCACAAAAAACTCACCTGAGTAGAGAGTTGTCTTCACGCCTATCTTTCTCCTGATAAGACTCATCCATTTGGCCAGTAAAATATCAGTGGATATTTAAAAAAAGAAAAACACTCTGTCAGCAGGGGTTGAATTTGGGTCCTCTTAGGCAAAACACCTACCTATTCTAGGATTGAAAGACTGATACCTAAGCACTCAACTTTCACTGATTTCAATGGAAATTACATACTGAAGTAAGCAGAACTACTGAGGGGAGGAGGCAGGCCATTGGGCTCTATTTCATGAAGCTGGAGAGACACATTATGTCACACTACCTCCTAAAATACCCATGATTGCACTACCAGCTTATGACCTGGTTCCCTGGAAGTTAAGCCCGTGTAAACAGGAGTTCGTTCCAAGTAGGTCCTTCAAAATAGGACCTTATCAGGTTCTAGTTTTCCGAGTCAATCATTTTTTGTTGGCCAGCACATATAGCACACCCTACACAGTGGATAACCCTATCTTGGCTCAGAGGAGAGAAAGGTGAATCAGGAGTGGATGCTTTAAAAGCAGAAGAGATGTTGGGCTCTGAGTATTTATTAATCAATATGGCTATTCTATAGTTGAGCGTGGCTATGTTTATCTAGTGTGTAAATTCTCGGCAGAGTTAGGATATTCACGTGATGAAAATATCTTCCAGCCAGAGAAAATCGTTGATCCTCTGACTCTCCAGCCACCACCAATCATCCCTAAGAAATCCCGGCAGCATCAGTAGGACATTAGCATGCAATGACAAGAAGGAGGTATGCTGAATACGATCCCAACAGACACTGAAGAAGCTGCAAGAATGAGTAAGAATAGACTGGAAATGGGAAACCAAGCTGCCTTCAGACTGAGAGGTGAATAATGGTCTGCACAGGAACTATTCTCCACTGGCTGCTGTTTTGAATGGGCCATTGCAATCAGTGTAGGATCTTGTGATTCTGATCTCAGCTGTACATATGCCTCAAGGAGAAATCTTCTTCAATTTTCTTACTATATTTATTGCCTGTTTCTTATCAGAAAAAGAAACATTGTAAAATACTGTGTAAATACTACAAATAAAACCCATTCACCTGAGCCTAAACCATGTGTAGAAAGCAGCATTCAGGTAGCTGTTGGTTTGGAGAGCCATTGCCTTCCTTTGAAATGGCAGGCATAGTGCAATTCTTGATGGTGAACAGCCCCTTTTCTATGGCTTTTCTTCCCTGCCCAAATCAAGAAGAAATGTTAATCCTGGAAGTTTTCACAGACCAAAAATTGTTTCCCCGAATACTCATTGTTGTCTTCTACCCTCCGAGAAGAACAAACCAAAAACCTCCAGGTTGAATCAAATCTATTAATTTTGACGATTTCAAAGTATTTAATTTGGATTTTGAACACCTTAAGAATTTTTCCCCCGCTTTACATATATGTAGCACTGAAGAAGAAGCATTGCTACGAACGAAAACAACCAAGCATTTAATTTCAAACAGTTCTCAGTTACCTGTAGGTTAATCATCCAGGCTGCATCCATGATATAGCTGCAAAGTCACCTGAACAAGCTTTGCGTGGTCCCACGGTCCCTGATCTATCCCAATTTTTCCTTTATGCAGCCTATGCTGGCCACGTGTAAATCAAGAAAACAGACAGCTACGTGTACTGGAAAAAAAAATTCAAAAATTTTAGAAGGGGAAAAAAAAAATCTAACAAAGGTGTGACCACAAGCACCATAAATTATGAGTCTCTTTTCCTGAAGCTTTTAAGAACTGAACACCTCTGCCGGGTTGGGCTGAAACTAGGCAATAAGTTGAAAAGTTGTTTGGGAAAACAGGTGTGTAACCACACAATTGCTTAATTTCCCTTCCCTTGGGAAAGGAGACAAAAAGAATTAAGGACAGGAAGTCCCGTGAAAATATTGTTTTACCTTCTTCAGTTTCAAAACACTAATAATTTGCAGGAATCATGCGCAGACGTGGTAGCATAACAAAACACTGTCTGCACATACCCTTAGTTGCCTTCTGTTGGAGCAAAACCTCTAGCACGAGAAAAGCTGTTTCTATACCTCAAGCATTTCTCTTATCCTCTTATCCTTGTGAAAGTTACTCTTTCGCTCTTTTGTGCGGCTAAAAGATGAAGAAATCCCCAGAGCTCACGGGGGCCCCAAACACCCGTGATCATTATTTATGTATGTAAGCGAATGACTATATAAAAGGGTATCGCCTTAATTCTCCTAACTGCTACCCTGCATTTCCTAAAACTGTGTGGGAAGGTCTTTCTCTGAATCTGAACAACAAGCCACTTCTAAGCATCAAACATTGTTTTAATCAGAGTTTAAAACTTTGTGTTAAGAGTGTGAAGTTTCATAAACATTTACACATAGAGAAAATCCTGAAGAACTGTAGATCCAGAAGATTTTTTTTTTTATTGAACTTTTGGAGAAGGTGCACAAAAACAAAGATGGAAAGATAACGCCTCTCCTCTGCTAGGTGCCATTCCCCTGCCCTGAAATTTTGCGGTCATACCTTTTTCATTTTAGAAGGCAAACTTTGAGAACACAGATCCAGATCAGAAGCACAAAACGCTAAATGGCAACACTGGATGTGGCATCAGGAAATCAACGTACATTACTCGGAGAAAAGCTGCCAAAGTTGGTTCTGACTTCAGAGCTAGGTCACTGGAAGATCCCAGAACTCGCAGCAATCGGAGGTTCCCCTCCTGAAGGCCGGTTTCAATTCTCAGTATGCCAGCCACTTCCCCCAGCAGGCAAGGGAGCCTCAGGCACGGCAAAGTGGTGTCAGCTTCTAAGAAATCACAAACCATGTTATATTAGTAGCTTCTTGAAATTTGTCAATGGTGTTCCTTTCTAAGTATTATTAAAGCACATGTGCTAAAAGAGCTGGCTCTTAAGATGGTGAAAGATTTTGCTGACCGGGTCTGAGACACTCGGCACACCCTGGCAGTGTGAGGCTGTCTCAAGTAGAACGGAAAGCCGAACGAAAAGGCACGCTTCTCAGCATGTAGGAGACTTCTTCCAGCTCTGTTGTATAAACAGAATTGTTCAGAAATTTCTTAGTTAAGCGCTATCCGCTTTTCAGAGTCCTCACTCATATGTAGGCTGCAGCGGGACACATCTGTGTGCAACACTGTTTTTATCTACCATTTCCTCAACAAACAAAGGCAACAGCGCTGGCTGCACGACAGAGGTTAACGGCCAGGCAAAGCCTGTGAAATGCTCTCACAGTTGATCGCAGAGCCCTCCGGGTCCGGGAGCAGGCAGCCT
>NW_008824934.1:1554874-1556817 GCF_000699105.1 Pygoscelis adeliae | reverse complement strand
CGGCGCGCCCCCGCCGCGGGGGGAGAGACACGGCCCTCAGAGCGGCAGCTACCTCTGTCCTTGGCCGCTCGGCGGCTGCAGCGGCAGCACCAAACCCAGCTCCCGCCCCCGGCCCCGATGCCCAGCCGCGGCTGCGACGGAGCGATCCACGTCCTTACCTCTTGGATGGATTCAAGGGTGCGAAGTCAGGGACAGCATGAAGATCGCCGGCGAGGGCAAACTCTCCCCAGGCTGGTATGACAAAATACGCATCTAAGACAGACTCCCACTAAATGGCAACAAGTCTTTACTCATCACGGGCAGCTCAAGAGCTTTTTTTACAATTAGATTCCTCAGCGCATAGGACAACTCAAAGACAAGCTTAAGATAAGTGCTGGACAAATCCTAATAAAACACAGACTAAGTGCTACCAACTGTCCCACAAAAAATTGCATATTTTTCCATAAACATGAAATAGACCTTTTAAGCTTCACCTACATATAGCGTAAAACTTATGTCCTCAGTTAAGCCATAATTTAATGTTGTCGTTTTGGAGTCTGCGTATTTGCCTTTTTGTTAGCACTGTCAAGGAACATTTCTTTGTTTTTTTAGGTATCACCATATATCGTATTTTAACTATTTACTCATGACAATAACTTTAATGAAACATTGTATTTCTAAAATTGCTTGATCGCTTAGCCTCTATAACCTTTGGGATATTTTTCAGGGATATTGTATTTTCTCTTTTGAAAAGAGATTAAAGCAAAAAAAAAAATACTGTTACAGACATTTAATTGGATGTAAATGATTTGAGGGAGAAGCCTTTTTTAACCTACAGTCCATATACAGAAATCAAGCTGAAGTTCAAATCAGAACTTGAAAAACCCCACAAACTCTGGGATTTGAGCTGAAAATTCAGCCATGATCTGATTCAAATATTACAGTAATTACACACTGATAAAATAAAGCTATCGTTCTTTCTAAATGGAAACTTAAATATAGTGTTTTCTTACAAGCTCACTGTTCTGAGCCAATAGCTTTCATTTCCTTTGATGCAAAGAACAGCTCTTTTACTGAAATTCTCCAGGGCTTAAATGATTCACACTTTGGGTTTTTCCCTTTGACTTGGAGCTTTAAGAAGTCAGGAAATTGGTTGCTTTTCCCATCAATAAGCAGCCGTAAAGTCAGGTGGTTAGGTAAGCAGGAAGTGGAACTGCTCTTCAAGGTAGGCACAGAGAAATCCAAAAGGCCACTGTGCAAATTTCCAGTGAATAATATGGCTCTGTTCATCACGTTTCAATATTAAGTGGCAGTAGTGTCGGCTCTTCAACACCCACAGCCCAGAAAGTCTTGGGCACCTCACCAAGGTTTGCCGCCTGTTGCCAGAGGCACAGACTTCCACTAGACACTCAAATCTTTCATTCCTCAAATAGTAAGCTCTGTTGAATTTTTTTTTTCCCCCCCCAAAATGTTGCTGCTTCTCTGCCATTGTCAGGAACGGAAAAAATCGTCAGCCACAGTTTCCTGATATTTTGGTAGTGGGTAGCTGAAAAGCTGTTTTAGCCAGCAGCCAGGAAACGTTAAACCACTTGCTTAAAAAGGGAAAAAAGCGCAAGTGCACCGATCTAAAATTCAATGAAAGAAGAGTTTGGTTGGGGGTACGTTGCTGAAATAGCCAGAGTTCTGTAAGAGAGGGGAAGTGAATTGGGAAAGTAAAACTAAGTGCGCTCAAGAACACTGGGACAAGCTAAAGAATAAAACCCTGCCTTTCCAATTTGCTTAATTATATCACATAGGCACTTCATTCAATTTTCAAGTTTATTTTACCTTTACAAGAGGTCACAATCAGAAAACTTCTTGAAAATATTAAAAAAAAAAAAGAAGGGTTGTCCTGGTTTCGGCAGGGATAGAGTTAATTTCCTTCCTAGTAGCTGGTACAGTGCTGTGTTTTGGATTTAGGATGA
>NW_008824934.1:1553575-1554641 GCF_000699105.1 Pygoscelis adeliae | reverse complement strand
CGGTGGGTGGTGAGCAATTGCACTGTGCATCACTTGCTTTGTGTATTACTATTATTATTATTACATTATTATTATTATTGCTATTATTATTTTATTTCAATTATTAAACTTTTTTATCTCAACCCACGGGTTTTTCTCACTTCTACTCTTCCAATTCTCTCCCCCATCCCACTGGGAGGGCAGGGGGAGGAGTGAGCGAGCGGCTGGGTGGTGCTCAGTTGCCGACCGAGGTTAAACCACAAAAAGGATTAATACAGAGCTGAGAGTAAACAGGGCCAACACAGAAGGAGCTGTAAGAAGTGTCTTTACTAACTGGTGCTTAGACTTCCGAGTATATTAAATCCCACAGCGAAACTGCTTACAAGGCAGAGACAGTCTTACACTTTAAAAAAGTTATCGTATTTAATCCAATCCAATGCTTTCACCTTTCCTTGGCTGAATCTCCAGTTCACCTCAATTAAGAATCTGCACATTCCCCAAAGCAATGGAGGAAAACTCTCTCTTTTTAAGTGAATTTCACATAGGGATACCTATGGGAAAAATTCTCAGCAACACAAGGATTAACAGCAAGACGATCAAAGAAGGCAAAAATACATTGAAAATGCTAATTAAGTCTCACAACACCCTTTTAGGGTTGAGAAGTATCACTGCTCTCATTCTACATGAAGGGGAAGTTAAGGTATATGGATGTCAGTTGCAGTAAACACAATAACAAAGAAGTTAGAAGATTAAAACTAGGACTGTGGAGGAATACATTACAGTGAGGGATAACCCTGTGCGCTTCATTTTCCCTTACAATTATTTCACCCAGTTACAAGATTGGGACCCGATGAGATCCATCCGTGGGTCCTGAAGGAACTGGCGGATGAAGTTGCTAAGCCACTATCCATCGTATTTGAGAAGGCGTGGCAGTCTGGTCAAGTTCCCACTGACCAGAAAAGGAGAAACATAACCCCCATTTTTAAAAAGGGAAAAAAGGAAGACCCAGGGAACTACAGGCCAGTCAGTCTCACCTCTGTGCCTGGGAAGATCATGGAACAGATCCTCCTGGAAGCTGTACTAAGGC
>NW_008824934.1:1550987-1552565 GCF_000699105.1 Pygoscelis adeliae | reverse complement strand
ACTTTTTAGCAGGGCCTGTTGTGACAGGACAAGGGGGAACGGCTTTAAACTAAAGGGGGGTAGATTTAGACTAGATATAAGGAAGAAATGTTTTACGCTGAGGGTGGTGAAGCACTGGCCCAGGTTGCCCGGAGAGGTGGTGGATGCCCCATCCCTGGCAACATTCAAGGTCAGGTTGGACGGGGCTCTGAGCAACCTGATCTAGTTGAAGATGTCCCTGCCCACGGCAGGGGGGTTGGACTAGATGACCTTTAGAGGTGCCTTCCAACCCAAACTATTCTATGATTCTATGATAAGATTCTGTAATGCACCAAAAAAACCCACCCCCAAACAAAAAGACAGGATAACTCCTCTTGACATAATCACTGAAAAAATGTTCAGCAATAAAACCATGTCCACAAATCATAAAATTAATCCTTCAGCTTTATTCAAGCTTGCCAAGACCTCCTCCAGAGAAGGTGTCAAGAAAGATCAACTGGAAAGAGCTTAGAGAGGCTAAGAGGTCCAGAAACCGCAGCCTGTGAAGTAGGAGAAGAGCCTAGAGCAATCAAGCAGAGATGATAGTTTATGAATGCTTAAAAAGATGCTGAAGAGTCAATTCTTCCTCATAATCATAATGGATAATATAAATTTTAACTAACAAAATCACTCTCCTCCTCTGATTTGAAATCAGTCACTAGAATGGATTGCCTAGAGAGGTCATGGAGTCACCTGAATGAAAGTCTAACAGGTAGATCATCACCCAGTCTCACCAAGCCTGCCTTGGAGCACAGAGGCTACGTGACTGGCTTACCAAGGTAATAACCTGTCCCACCTCTTAGGATTCTCTGTTCAAGTGCTTTTGCAACACACATCTGTGGAGGCAATAACTTCTGCTCTGCAGCTATTGTAATTTCACAGAGCCCTACTTAAAACAGCATATCATTCAGACTTGGAATAATCCCCTCTGAGTATTTAGTAAGGTGATTAACCGAAATTTCATTATTCTGTTAGGATTTAATTTAGAAGCCCTGTACTGTTTACATTATCTGTAAGAAATCCTGAGGAAGCTGATGTAATGGCTGTACTGTGAGATATTTATAACCTTTCATGTGAAGGCTGAGTCAAAATTCATTTTTGCCCAGAGCTGATTCGGTCATAAAAGAGTCTACTCCAAGCAGCTTTCACCAGAAGGCCAAACCAGAAGGCATCCAGAGCTTTGAATCTATTATTGCAGTCACATAACACAAAGATAATTATATTAAAAAAGACATACAAGTTTTAACTAGTTAAAGCCAGAGGCTATATTCTTATTTGAAATCAGTGTCAATTCACAGAAAGCAACCAACTCCAGCTGAAACCCTGCCCCTTTAAATTCAGGCAAAACAATTAATTCTAGCCATGTTAGAGCTCTATGAAACTGGAGGAGCACTAATCTAACACACACAAAAAAATCCTCCATAGTCCAATTTTCAGTAAGGAGAACAACTTTCAGCTGACGATCAAGTCACTGGAGCTATGCTGGTATACACCAGCAGACGCTCTGGTTCTTCTTCTTCTGGGGTGGGGGAAAAAAGCATCAAGAACAAATGTTGGGCT
>NW_008824934.1:1548586-1550940 GCF_000699105.1 Pygoscelis adeliae | reverse complement strand
CTACAAACTAGGTGAGAAGAGAGCATCAAACCGAATGTCTTTCTCTAGACAGCGTGATCCTCATTTGCACCTTTCAGAAGTCTCCCTTTCGTAATTCAGTATTCCAGGCACCAAGGATTGCCGAGTTATAGAAGAGGATAAATAGTTGGAAATACGGATAGCCTGTGAAAGCTGTGAGAGTGCCCGACAGGTACTACTGTATTTCCTGTAGCACTGAAGGGACTGATGGCGGGACGCCAGCCTTCTACGCGCGTATCAATCTGTGGGAGCACCACAGAGACACGTGCAGAAGATGCAAAGGGCAATAATGACAAGAAGGGCCCCTGGTCCCAGACAAAGTTGAAAAGAGCATCAATGAAAAAAACCTCCAACAACCCAGGAAACTTGCAGTAACGCAATGCAGCTGAACTGAATGTCAGCCTGACTTAGCAGTTTTTCTGTTTCTAAATGCTAGGTTTGTTGAGAAGAAACAAAGGGAAACTCCCCCCAAACCCATTCCTTATTGCTATGTATATAATGATGCTTTACGCACCCAGCCCCTCCCTTCTTTTTTTTGAAAAGCTGAGCTCAGCTCCCCATTCTCACAGCACATTGCAATTTATCTGTTTTCATTGTAGACTCTGAGGGTGGAAATAGCAAGGCTTTTCTTCTGGTGCTTTGTCTCCATGTTCTTCTTCTGGAAACTGGCAGCTGTAAGTCTCTTCTCTCTGGTGTGGTGGTTGTGAAGCCACCGGCAGCCTAGGGAAGTTATGTTCCAGATCTGCAGTGAGAATAAGCAAAAGCACTGCACATACAAGAGGTCTTCACAGAAGCCAGTTAGCTGCCCGTTACCTTTACCAATACAGCCTCTCTCTGAAGAAAGGACAAAGATACAGGTGATGCACTGCATCTTAGTGAAACTAAGTAACCCGCCCAAAATCACAGAGTAAATCTGTATTTACTCTATTTATTCAACTTAATTTATTCCGTTCTGACCCTGGATCAACAGACACATCGTTCGCCACTGAAAAGCTACACAGAAGTCCACAAAGGTGCACTTACCGTCAGCTGTGTGGTATTTTTCTTTCTTCAGTGACCATATGCAGAAGTGCAAGAAGAAGGTCAGCAAGATGAGAACAAATACAGCCACTGCAGTAAGGATGGCCAGGATGGTGGTATATCGAGAGTCATTTGTAATAGGAGCTGCAATTAAATATATTTAATAAAGATTAAGAAATCATGTGCCCAAACTATTGTTAAAGGAAAGGCAGTTCTTCCAAGGAAATTTAGAGATTAATTTCCTCTTTCTGTGGAAAATAATTTTCCAAGGAAAAAAACCAGTGCGGGTATTAACAATAAAACTGCGATGCTCTAAGTCAAGGGTGCAATAGATCACTGTCTGTGGTAAGAAGCATTCATGCAAAAAACCCCACATGCCTGATTTCTTCGTTGTTCAATCTCTCTCTCTCTTGCAGCTATCACTTGATCTATCTACTCTGTTTTGGTTTTTGCTTTTGGGGGGGATTTGGCTTCAATGTTTCCCTGAACAGCACTACAGCAAGCCAAATTGTCACATTTGTGTCTGCCTCACAGAAGTTAAAAGTAGCACCTTTTTGCAATTTGTCTCAGCAGAACTAACAATTTCTCTGAAGGGCCCAGACCTGAAAGGCACCAATTCACTGTAGGGACAAGGGTGGGGGGAAAGGCAGGAGCAGTGCAGCTTGCTGTCTTCAAGACACTCAGTACCTGCAAAGCCTGTACCCACGTATTCCTATCTAATTTGATCCATGATAAGACATGAGATTTCAATTCCAGCTCTTGTGGACTCAACCAATACTTGTAAAGGAACTGGATGACTAACTAAGCTATTGTCTTTCTAAGAAAATCTAGAAAAACAGCAAGAGCAGTTCAATGGAAAACTCCGATAATTTGCCAAATAAGTTTGCTCTATTCAAGGACAATTGTTGGGCTTCTCTCTACCTTTATTACTGATAGTGCTTTAATGGTGGAATCTTTGTGCAGGTCAACAATTCTACCTATATTAATATTGCAAGAAATACAACAGTAATTTTCAAAGCAAATTTTCATGATAGCAAGCTCTGGATGGTAACTATGCAGCAAGTCACCAACTGAAGAAGTGTAGAGAAAAGTTACAGGCTCAAAGAAACAAATCATTGTGAGAAGGTACCTTGCTCCAGATCTTTAGCAGGGAAACCACATATTGCATTATGTGTACTGTTGCCTTGCTTGATTGTTAGAAACCCAGAACTTTCACAACTAAAAGAAGAATAAGAGTCACATTTAGAATGTCCCTGCCTTTCCCTTCATTCCTTCCCAGCCTTTCTCTTCCCTCCCTTTCTTCCTTCCCTCCACTC
>NW_008824934.1:1544936-1548556 GCF_000699105.1 Pygoscelis adeliae | reverse complement strand
TTTCCTTTTTCTCCTTTTTATAGCAGTGCAGGTAAAGTTATGGCTGTTCCCCGACAAGATAACACTACATCACAATTATTTATGTGCAGACTTTTTTTAGTCTCTTTCTTTCAAGCGATGTCCATGTTTGGAATAATTTTGCATCAGTTTGAGCTGGACTTGGAAGCAAGTTGAATACACAGCAGTTTGTCTTAAGTTCTGCTTTGAGACTGACTATTTATAAAGCCAAATGAGAGAGAAATATCATATATTGCTGAATTAAAAAAACTAATCATTTAACCTCACTGGTGATCTCATCTTTGATCCAATTTTATTTGCTAATTTAACTATTAATCATTTAAGAAGTTTATCATGCGTATTTCCAAAGAAGGAAAGTACCAATAAATACATACTCAGTCCAGTTACGGCACCTGCCATTCTTAACATTAGAATAGGTTCCCGTCTCGCACGGTTTACACACGAATGTGAAGTCTACAATGCCTACAAGAAAAGAGAACATGCATCATTAGTGGTCAGTGCCTTTACTGAAAGATGGGGATACAACAGATTAGAGCACAATGCATTCCCTCGACACTCCTTCTGCATTATGAATCACCCCCCTGGAGAAACACGTAAGCAGTTCTTGCCACCTGTGCGTTTTGGGCAATGTATGGGCAGCCCCCTTACAGAAGAGGTACCGAATAGTCTGATCTGACAGCAGAGGGTGTAAAGTTAAGAGGCAACACAGAGTAAAACAGTCTTCTACTGACAGTTCTAGCAGCTTGGAAGAAAAATAATACTGAAAGTCCGAGCATGAAAGTGAAAGTCTCAAATTTAGGAAGGGAAGAGTTATAAATTAGGGAAGCAAGGGGTTTAGCCACAGAGGCCACAGTATAAATGCCATTTCTCTCTGCATCACGAGCCTTCCCAAAAGCAGGTTATAATAAGTGAAGGAAACTGTCTGCTGCTCAGCCAGCCACTTATATTGAACTCCGACTTTTAGAGTCTTTTGCGTTTCTTTAGTTACCACGCCTAACCAGCTCCTCGCCCTCGGCGCATTCAGGCAGCTTCTTGCAGTAGAGACATGCACTATCAATACAGCTGTATCCCTGATGACATCTGCAGTCATCGTCCTCGATATTTGGACATGTGCTGTTGTCTCCTGTCAAGAAGAAAGAAGTTAGACTTGCCTTTGTCATAGAGGCCAGAAATTAACTTAACCATTAGTCTTACTGGCTGACACAGGTGAAATAGTTCCTTACTGTGCTGTGGTGGGAAAAATGGATACCAGAAAGATGTCACTCCCATGCATACTGGATAAAGTCTAGAGTACTCAAATTCAGCACCACTCAGATTTTTACACCATGGTTATCTGAGCACTGCATGACTCACCACTGTAACCCTTCTCTCTTATCTGGAATACCAGTGTAGGTCATGGTAGACAGAAGTAAGGCAGCAGGTTTGCTTTACTACATTGTGTAGATTTAGACACTGTGGGGTGAGGAGGGCACTGCCAGTGCCCCAGAGAAGGGGCACTACACATTAACTAGCCATCCAGCCAGTTCTCAGGACAGTGCCAGAGCTCTTCTCAGTTAGGCTCAGCCATGCTAGAGGAGGGGTGCCCAAAAGATCCTTGGCCGGTGAAGCTAGAGCTCCTTTTCCATGCCTTTCCTAACAACAGCAGCTGCTTCCTACACTCTGTTGGCAGAAGTGGGTCTAAATCCAAGCCATAAAACCAGCACCCTTCCTACCCTCTGTCCTTCTATTTCTAGAGGAGTTCTGTTGTGAACTTTGCTTGCACTCAAAAAATATAATCTCTAATTCTGAGAGGCTCCTGGGTTCATGAAAGCAAGGGATTGATCATATATACTGATCCCATCAGTAAACAGTATCAAGCAGTCCTTCAGGCAGTTGGACACCAGTTAGAGGAAAAGTGCTGTTCAACCAGGAAGCTCTATAACCTTAAAGAAAAAAAAAATATAGAGGAAAATGCTGGCTAGTTCAACAGCATGCTTAAAAACCCACAGTGAGTAGCAAAGATCAAGCAAAGATTATTTCCTGAGGTTGGTGATGGAATGTACAGGGTCACCAGGAACTGCCCACATCTTCCTCTGCCCACTGGTCTCCTCTTACTGGTCTTCAAAACTTAACGAAGTCTGGCAGCCAAAAGCAAACAGCTTGGGGATGCTTCTTTCTGTGTATTACTAGTGGGTGATTCTGGAGTTGATCCCACCAAGCAATGACTCTCCTACCTCATGCTGAATGACTTCATCTCAGTGGGAAGGGAAATAACCCTGGGGTTTCCACACTACTGAGGACTCTATAGCTCTTCACCTATTTATTGCTCATTCCCACAAATCCCATGTGTCCACTCACTCCTTCCACAGGGAACTCAGCGCCCTTGTCGGTTGAGGCAGATATATTCAAGCTACTAATAGGTGGGAGGCTGACCCCTACCTAGGCACCAATGAAAGATGTAACTTCTCAGCTAATTTTGTTGCTAACCTGCGGAACAACAGCATTACCATACTAGCTAGACAGGGCTTCCAGCAACCCTGTTTCGGGACAAACAGAAAAGGAAGGTGCATTCCTTGCTGTAGGTCATACAAACAGCTGCATGTTCGCTACTGTTCAGCTCTGGCTACCGTTATGGACAGCACTAAATAAGGAAGAATAGTATGATTGTTCCTGGGACCATGGAAGAGGCCATTAGAATCACCTGTTCTGTTCTTCAGCCTAACAGGCACAGAAGTGTCACCCAGTAAGTCCTGCAGCTAGCCTGTTCCACCTGTAGTGCCTTAATTTGACTTAAAATTACAGGCAAGTGAGAATCCATTACCATCTCACCACCATCCTAAGATCAGGCAAGGATACAGGTTAGAACAGGCTGTTGAAACTAATGATAACCTGAGACCCTGTCCGTGCATTTACTTCTGGGACAAGCACAGGCCAGTGGGATGGAGGGACTGAAGTGGGATGCTTCCTACTCTTTAGGATCACAAATTGCAAAGAACAGCCTTACAGAGAGCATCGCTCCCTGTATTCCCTCTGAAGTCTGAATGGCACAGACAAACTTTGAAACCATGTTTGAATGGAGCAAGGGCTCGGAATCAGCGTTAAGTAAACACCTTCTTTCCTAGTGAGCAAGACCAACCCACAGAAACTTAGCTTTCCCTTTCCCACTACAGAATAACAAGTATAAGCACATAACGAATCTGAAACATGAGTCCACTCTGAAGTTTATAGCTAAGGCACATTATGAATTTAGGGGGCAGGAGGGAAGCCCTTGCCGTTTTGTTTTGCATATACAGTTACTCAAGATACATTTACATACACACACACACAGGCCTGTTGCCCACACTTGATTACCCTGGTTGAAATAAAACAATATTGACAAACAGAAGGAAGACAGACACATCATTCCCTTACCTGTGTTTGAGCTGCATTTGGGGCAGCATTTCTTTTCCTCTTTATGGATTATTCTCAGTTCACCATCCTGGCATGGCGTTGCCAGAGTTTGCTGTGTCCATTGCCATAGGCACACCACCAGCAGCAAGCAAGCTCGAATCTTGAGGTGACCGACTTCACTTGTCTGTTCAGTCATGTCTTGAGCTATACAACCCAAACCACACTAGGGTGGG
>NW_008824934.1:1508414-1544908 GCF_000699105.1 Pygoscelis adeliae | reverse complement strand
CTGACACCGTGGGAAGGCACTGTGCTTTTTGTGGCTGCACTCTTCCTGGTTTTTTTGGGGCGGGGAAAAGATTTTATTTTACGTCATCAAATTCTTAAAAAAGCAGGGTTAAGCAGCCATGCATCAGTGACTCCATTAAGAGAGCAGCAGGTTAGGAGCACGATGTAGTATCATGTAATTTGATTTTCAAAGGGTTTTGCAAGTTGATATACAATTGAAAATTAAGGCAAGTTAAATTAGTGTGTGAACTTCAGCGCTCTCAGATACTTTCATTCTGACTTACAGTTCCTAATGAGTCTAGAAACCTTGAAGATTTAACTATCAGATTGCAATGTATAGTAAGTCCATCCATCCACTCAGATTTTCTGATTCTGATTCTGTTAATTATTTTCAGCTTCCTTCACTCTGGATCAGGAGACTCTTGAATTATTTTCCAGAGCCAGTGTAACTCCATACGGATACCGTGAAACCAAACAAAAGAATGCTGTCCTCCCCACAGGCTGCAAGATCAGCCCTGGTACCAAAACTGAAAATGGCTGCAATGGGCTCTTTAGAGACACGTACAGCTCCTCTGACCCTCAGGCCCCTGGGATTTAGGTAACAAAAGACAGTTGCTCAGCAAAATTGTACATAGGCACAGACGTGTTGCCTGTAATCATCACCTGCTGCTGGGTTTCAATTCCAAAATGTCTTGCCTTACACAAAATCATACGCAAACTTCCATCTCTGCTTTATGTGCAGACAGCCTGCTTGCTTCCCCCCCACTTCTATTTCCGCTGTACCCTAGAGTTTGCTTCTATCCCTGTAGCTTGTGGTTGCTTTTATGTGTGCACAGTGAAGATAGTATTTAAAATCCAACCTCATTCTCAACTGAACAGATGAACTCTGAGGCAGAAGCAGTTTTTAACGATTCTTTTCCACACTGCGTGTGATGACAAATAGGTCAAGGCAAGGGAGAGCCAGACCTGCAAAGAGAGATGAGTGCCTCTAGAAAACGCCATGCCTACAGCATTTGACATTTGCCCTGTCAATTCCTTAGTTTAATACACAGCCAATGAAGCCTGAACAAACTTCCCACACAGACATCATCACTCTTCCTTCAGTGTGTTCTACGCTTTCTTCCTGAAGATTCATCTACGGCTCTCAAAGAGTAGGTCAGTCAACACACTTTTCACTTAGCCTTTGGTCTATTCAGGGATCTACCTGTGTTCCTGTCACGGGTTGGAAACAATCAGATAGGTTTGGTATGCAACAGACCCTTCTAGTTTTAAAAATGCATGCTGCAAAGCTGCTTGTACTCTTAAATGTGCTAGGTGAAACCTTTCTATCAAAAGATGACATCCAAACTAGCTGCAAGCAGACAAAAGACAGAGGTCTCTGCCGTCAGTTTTTCCCACATAATGCCCCTCGACGGCCAACTGGTATGTTTCGGAAACTAAAAGCCTCCTACTTTGTATTTCTGCCACACAGGAGATCCCCTCCTCTTCCCACACAACACTGCTCCTCAAATTTGTCACAGCCTGTACCACTCACGCTACACTGGAAACACAGACACGCTGCCTGCCGCAGCTGCTGCCCAGCTGGCCACGGAGAGTCCTGGACACCACAGTTCTTGGGGGCAGTCCCCCAAGTCAGGATTCCTTTCACCAGCTCCTCCAAACAGCACAACCACAATGCTTGGGCAACACAGAGACAGGGAAGGTTTACAGGTACTGGTCAGGCCCCTGTACAGAAAACACGGCGCACTCAGCAGCATACAAAACTTTGTCCCACCCTCTTCACAACTCTGCATAGTCTTATGATGAAGACAAGTTATTAGGCAAAGCGCTTGGACACTGCAGCAATATACTCTGCAGTCCAATCAGTTATGACCATTTCTGAATTGCACACAAGCCCTGACCGACCCTGAGGATATTTTTATTGTCCCTGGCTCTTAGAAGAATAAGGAGAACTTGTTTCAAAATCCTGACTATGCGGTTACATTAAGATTCACCCCAGGGCATGCTGGCTGCAATACCATTTGAAAATACTCTTCCTCACATAATAGGGCAAGGAATACCTGGAGCACACTAAGCCCCTCCACCTTACTGTGGCTGCAGCCAGCATTCCTGGGGGCCGAGCAGCCCACATCTGCCCTGATAACAAGTGCTGGTACTGCTCTTGTAAACGGCGTGCTAGCCAAACTCTCCCTTCCACCTTCTCCTACCCTTTGCCCCTTCCCCAGCACAGGCTGGTAGAGTGGGGAAAAGTGGCACCAGCAACTTTTAGAAGCTCCTCACTGCGTCCATAAAGAGATTGTGGACAGGAGGGGATACACCATTCAGCCCAGCACTGTCCCTGGCTCTGTAAGTCTTTCTCAGAGTCTGTAAAAGAGGTATTTAGTCTCACCTGCATGAAGAAAGCAAGAATAAAAGACCCACAAAGGAAAGCCAGATATCTTGAAATCAAGATTTCTTCATCGTCCCAGCAGCACCCACCTTTGAGGTCAGGTGCTTCCAGTTTCATTAAAAGATAGTGTGTAGGCTCCCTACAAACATGAAAGGGCTGCAAACCCTCTTAGAGTAGCTGGCAACACTGATAGAAATCATGGAACATGTCACAAATGGTCTTAGGAGTAACCCTGACAAATCATTTATTCATGAAGTGTGCTGAGAAAAATGTAACTCAGGAATAGGAAGAGATGGGATCAGCTCTGTATGTTGCTGAGAGACTTGCCCAGGGGAGCAGCTCAGACTCCCCAGAAACTCCCTGAGGCTTTGTTATGTGTACTTGTACCCTGGGTGGAGGCCCACTATCAATACTAACGTGGAGGAGACAAACCCTGTTAGGACCCTGGCAGTTGTTCTGATGCCAAAGCTGGGGTCCTGAGGAGCTGAGAGTCATTTAGCCTCACTTTCTGGAAGTTACACCTCAAGGCCATACCCTGGAATATCTGGCACACCAGCCACTGATAACTAATGCTGCTGAATAACGAAGAGGAAGAACTGTTACTTCCAACAGCTGGGATGGGTAATTTTATAACTAACAGAAAGACTTGAGTGGTAGAAGACCAGGTCTCTAAGTTAGGCACCACACTTAGTCTCCTGATGCCTTACTTTCTTCATCTTTAGAAGTATGGCAGTAGCAATAGACTAGACCATGTCTTTCAGAAAGGACACGGGCAGCGTAGTGGTTCCAGATGGAGGAATTGGCCATTCCCCTGAAGCTCAGAGATGGACATTAATAACTAGCACTGCCTAAATATCAAATACGAACATTAATCAGACTTCT
This sequence comes from Pygoscelis adeliae, assembly GCF_000699105.1. Taxonomy (NCBI): domain Eukaryota; kingdom Metazoa; phylum Chordata; class Aves; order Sphenisciformes; family Spheniscidae; genus Pygoscelis; species Pygoscelis adeliae. The sequence goes on along the minus strand of NW_008824934.1, from coordinate 1,541,638 downwards.
GCTCAGCATCATAATCACAGCAATAGAGAAGGGACCTCCAAAGGTCCTACCGAGACAACTGGCAGGTGGTACACAAGGGAACCTAAGCCTGGCAAAGGCTGCAGGCACGCAGTTAGCGTACGTGGTATCTGACACCCGGTGTTTATCAGAATAGGAACTAATAATTTATTTCCCTCTATCTTTTTTGAATGTTTTTTCTGAATTGGTCTCTACATGTTTTCATTCTTGTTCAAGCATTACAGTCATGCACTGCCAGACAATGGAACATTTACAGTCAGATCACAGACAACAGTTGTACATGCCAAGCCTAAACCTCTAGAGTCAGCAGTGACCTTTCAGAGACAACTTGACTATCTGGCTTTAAAATCTTTGGGGGTTTTCTAAAGCTAACCTTACCTGCCTCTGATGTAACGTAGTGACATTTCATCTGTCAATCCCTTTCTTGCTCAGTCCTGTATGTGACGTATGTCAATGCTGCTAGGTTCCATGCTGCTGCCTGATCCGGTAGGGCTTCCAGCTCTGTCTGCACCTATTGATAGAACAAACGCCTATTTCACTCATCAATAAGCAGCAGTTCTCGCTCCTCAACACCTGACCGTTTGGTGATTTTATTCAGCAGCAGCTACAGGATTAACTAGACAGTATTTGACTGAGACTTTTCAGAAATTAGCAATCCTTAGTCTTTATCTTCACACACAAGCAGAGGTTCTGTGGCCTGCAGAGTTTCTCTCAATCCATGTGACCTGTGTTCAAAATTAAAATCCCAAGGGTTAAAAGGCCATTGGAAGCAATGTGGTCTTCGGGGTTGTCTGAGCATGTATATCATGCAGTGTCTTCTCCTTTGCATGAAACAGGAAGACATAGCAGAGTCTCAAACAGGCAAAGAGAAGAAGCTAGGGGCCAAGATCTTCAGAAATGCTTCAGGGTTCAGAGTTCCCAGTTGCCACTAAAAAGGAGCATCCAAATGCTGCTGCTACTGTCCCTTTGAAGAGAGACTCTGCAAGGGCTTGTGCTGGAGTTTGAACCGAAGCGTCTCCTGTGTGCCAGGCTCTAGTTCCTCAGTCTTGGATGAAGAGGTCTTCATCTTTTGTGACTGTCTCCAAGAAACGAACCTCAGTTCTCAGACTGTATCAGGAGACCCGGGGAAGACGGATTGCTTCTCCTTCCTTCAGCAAAGAAAGGGAGGCACAGAAACATGTGGCAAAAGACCCCAAACGCAGTGGCTCGCTTCCTGCCCCGACCTCCACAGAAGAAAGGACTCTCTTCCAGCCCCACCTGCCCACACCCATACATGGGCTCAGGGCAGATTAAGGCCAAAACGTAAGTGCACACAGCGATGGAACAGAAGAAAAGATGTTACAGATCTCCTAATCCCTTCTCCCTCTTCTGTGCTACCATGACCTGCACACGTAACACTAGAAGGAGTGCTCAAGGATGAGATTTGAAGGAAGAACCAGTGGATTCTTCCACCCACTGAAGTGCACCAATGTGGCAACTTGTACCTCTGTCTTCAGGGCACACATTCCTAAGAGTATTTACAGAACTGGCTGTGAACTCTACTTTTGCCCACCTTAAGGATATCCAGCCATGAGCTGAACATTATAAATATCGCCAGGAGCCTCATTTTACAGTTTCCTTTTTGCTTGGGGCCACTGGAGCCACCAGTTAGCTGAACTGTCCAAATCACTAACCTTTTGGAAAGAAAAAAAAAAACAACCCAAGAGAAGAGTATAATCACTTCTCAAAAACATAATTAGTTCCTCCAAGTCCAGTGGCTTTACTGACACTCCTTGGACTTAACGTCATCAATGAGACAGTATCATTACCAGGGAGGGTACGTGGTTTCCTGACATTGAGATTTTGCTGATTACCCATAATGGGTGACCAAAGCAGCCATGCAGTTCTCCTACAAGTAAGAGGTTGTTCACATGAAATCTACATAATTTCTGAATGACTAGTGATATTTGTTAGACCAATGTATAAATTGCCTTGTAAGTTCCATCTCATTAAGTCGTTTTCATCCCACTGTAAAAAAACTCCATTGCTAGCTACAGGATTCACATTCTGTTGTGCAGAACTTGTCTATGCTCTTGGGAAACAACTGTCAGTCAGTCGTTACTTGAAGAGCCCTTTACTATGTCGTGACAGCTATGAGAGATGTTACTCACACAAGGTGAAGTGACTTGCTACACCAGGGAACCTGTGGTAGAACAGCAGTTCTGATAGGCTGCGGAAAGCGTAGAAGAGCAGTCAGTGCATGGGGTGCAGGTCAGTACTGCAGCAAGCACACGGTGAGGCTGGTGCCAGAGGAGGCACAGGGACATCAACTCCCCAGAAGGATACCGTATGAGTAGTGACAGCTCACATAGACCAAAGTCTGGGGTAAAAAAAAAAAAAAAGCTTAGGGACAAATAATTTATCTGCAGCCTGAAACTAGAAGACGAAATTGTTGTGTTCCTTTCAGCTCTGCTGACCTGGCCTTGAGATTTTGCAGTGACTAGGACTTGCTACCCTGGGGGTTTCCGGATCTTGGGGTATTTGCAATGCCTGTCTGATGCCTGCCCTCTTTTGGCACACAGGGAGAATTACTGCCCTGCAAACCTGTAATAGGCAAGGCTGGGGGCACAGGAGTCAAACAATGCGGTAGAAGCATGCGTGATTCATGTAGTGCCACACGTGGGTTCCCAAGGCAAGTTAAATTCTCACCCCGAAACAATTAGGGCTTTGTAAAGACCCCTGGATCCTTCCTTCGAGCAGCACTAAGGACCCTGCAGCACGCACTCATGAAAGCTCTGCCTTAGCCTGTGGAATGAGTCTCAGTGTCACCTCTCTGGGTTGTTGGCACAGCCTGGCCACCGAAAGTGGCGACTCCTTGCAGACAATCCCAATGGAGCAGAGGCCAGGCAGTAACGTGACTGACATTTCATAGAGGAAAACCAAACCAGACAGAGACAAAAGCCCCAAGTCCCTGACATTACCAAGCTGTGTATTTCCTCTCCAGCTGAGCACCTGGCACGGCGTATCTCAGCGGATGTGACCTTTCTTAAGTCTCTCATGGCAAACCTGAGTCACTTTGATGCACTTCTAAGTCACAGGAGAATGTGAAGAGAAAACGCAGGAGATAAAGGAACTGGGGTAGCCACAGTAGCAGAAACTTGTCATATATTTGCAGGGGAAAAACAAAAAAAAAAGACAAAGGAGGAAATGAACACAAAAAGCATAAACTTATGGACCTGTGGTGGTTTTTTTTTTTTAAATTATAGTAACTACTGAAACATGAAATACATACGTTAACTGCCAAATCTGCAGTCTGAAAGGAGCATTCAAGAACTGCAGAATCTGAAAGGAACGTTCAAGAACTGCAAAACCCAGCCCATTTATATAAATTTTTTTCAATGTGGCTCTCAAATACCATCTGTTCTTGTCCTAATGCTTCTCCAGAACCGAATGCAGCAACACAATAAACAAAACCAACCTTCATTTTAAACAAATAGCCTTGTTAAAACTCCAGGCAGCCATATGTGATAGCCTCACATCTGAGAGAGAAAAAATATTGGTAGATAGAAATCCCAAAGACAAGAGGGGTTGTTTTTTCGTTTGCTACAAAAAAATGCAGGTGGAAAACCAATCTGACCTAACCTCCGTCTGTAGCTAATTACAAACAATGTAAGGGGCTGGCCACACGGCCTGTAACTCATGGCTAGTGCAGTTGAAAAGAAGTTAATTATTCATGAAGAAATGGTGTTATTCTCACCCAGGAATACAAATTTATAGGAATTATTAGTCAGTTTTACAGATGGTTCTTAAAATAATCAAGAGGCCAAATTTTAGTGACAACATTCATGCAGACAGTTTTGCATGTGCTTAAGTGACCTCCTGAATCAGGGCTCTATGGCAACCAAGATGCATTTAATTTACAAATCATATAGGTTTACCAAGTACTCTAACTGCCAATACGGTTCACACCAAAACCAGGGTTCGCATTGGTTTGCGGAATGAAAGAAGAACTGACACCTCATCTTACTGCATTACACTGGAAAAAATTTCCAGTACAGCCCTCTCTTTATCAGGTTAGATGAAGCTGCACAAGTTGTGCAGCTTCATCTGTGTCTCTGTCAAGTGACACAGATGTGTAACTGTGTCTCTGTCAAGTGCTTGAAAATGGGGAAATCTGAATGGTTGAAAAACAGGAACTTGCTTTGTGACACAGGCCCACACCTCTGAGAAGGGAAAGTTTCATTTCTGGCACATAGGAAGACAAGTGCGGGCAGAAGGCAGCACCAATTTGTTCAAGATTCTCTGCCTATTTTTAACTACTTTCTGCCATTTTAGGGAGGATTGGAACAAAAAAATCCAAGCAAGTTTTTCACAGAAGAGTGACAAGACTGAACATGGCGATTAAAAAAATATTATTTCTTTTATTTAGAGTGAAGTATCTACATTAGTTTATTTAAACCAACAGTCTACCAACACCCAAATCCTCAAAAAAAAAAATCACATCATAAATGCCTCCAATCCTATCAAATGTTATTATGGTTTCACTCTTCTGATAGGATTATACATCTCGGCACAGTACAGCCAGCACAGACTGGCTCACAGGTATGCATTAGCACAAAAGCCAGCAATTACAGCCTGTGAGGGCTCGCTATTACAGGCCTTCAGCCACACAGCACACTGAATTGTCCGTCTTCAGTTTTCCAAACGTTGATGAGCAAATGCAACTTGCCCTCAGCTACGCTACCTCTGCTGTGCACTTCCAGGGCCAGCATCAGTTCCTTCTGCAGCCAGAGGGAACCCATGCCCTAGTTTGCAGCAGATCTGATCGGGAGGCTGTAGGAAAGCACAAGAACACAGTGCGCACAGGCATCTTCCTGTGCAGCTGAGCCAGAGGGCAGAAAACAAGTAAGATTCGTGGAAACAGCTGAAGAACTCACACCACAGAGGAGCTCTGCTGCCACTGCAGCACTTCTGTCAAGCCAACAGCTCATCTGTTCCGGTGGGCTGCGTTTTCACCATATAGCCCCACAACCTCAGATCTCTCACTAGTTATCTGCACCTTGCTCCGTTACATGGAAACATGGTACTTTCTTTATTGCCTCTGAAGTACAGCCTACAAACTTGATAAGCATCGTTTCTGAGAATTTGTTGGGTGTTCTCTGGAATGCATTTCTCCGATTCATCCATTGCACTTTGCCATCCAATTCACTGCAAGATGACAGCATTTAAGCCACAGCACACTTCCAAAGAGCTCTACATTCACAACAGGGACTCTGTGTTTTGGATGGGGCTGAGCCTTATCATCCTGAAAGTCCCAGCAACTCTCAGGTCAGAACTGCTGCCAGGCCAGATTTACAGAGAAGAACACTACACACAGCTTTCTCAAGTTGCACACAAAGCCAGGGGCAAGGCAGCATGTGATCTCAAAGCCTGCTAAGCCATAGGATTGACCATTTGGTGAACCTGCTTTCCGTGAGAACTGGAGTAACTTTTTGCTCATTTGTACTCTCCAATCACACACATCATACATGCGCATCTAGCTGCTACCACAATTTATTTCAAAAAGTCACTGTGACACTTCATATATAATACAAATGTTTATATACATTGTATATGCACTTCAAAATAGGAAGTCACTGCTAAGTACGCCATATGTATAACATATATGAAAACATATGTTTAAAAACATGTTTCTAGACACCAGTTGTATTCTTGAATACATTTCCTGTTGCATATTTTGGCATATGCTTTGGTACTGTGTACATAAAATACCTATTTCTAGTGAGTTATCTACTGAGGAGTTATATATGAAGTGAAAAACACTTCTGAGTTATAGAACTTTTGAGTTTACTTCTTTTTGAATATTTACACTGAGGTATTTAAATTACATCAAAAGCTATTGACAATAACACTCCAGGTTGCTCTCAGACACTTCAGGTTTTGAACTTGCTACCTAAAATTTGAATGCTTTCCAAAACTACAGACTGATTAACTTGTGGTAAAATGTTACAGAAGTAAAATTCATTTCATACAGTATACAGGCAAACAACCAGGTATTTTAACTGCACAGAGACCAAATCAAGAACACTTCTTCAGTTCTGAATGCAGGTTCCATTGACAGTATGCGCAAGGTGATCATCCAGATGAATGGTCAGAGCATAGTTTAGGCATCTTATCCACTGTTACGTGATCTTTGCATATCTTTGCTAAGATGCAACCCTCGAAGGCCCTGAGAGTCAGCACTGTGTTAAGAGTTCAGGTCTCGCCTCTTTTCAACAAGAGAGCATCTAAGGAGTTGCTCTTTTCTAAACCACCAAAAAATTATCATTCATCAGCAGAAAAACTTTAAATGTCCACGTACATGCTCCTAAACTTAAGACAAAAAGACCTTCCCCAAATCCAGAGCACTGCCTGGAACCAACTCGCTTGTGGGTTTCTCCCTACACCCACAGCAAGCAATCAAGTCCCACAAAAGCGGTTTAAGGTAAAACAGTTTTACTGTGGAGATGTCCAAGCTTGACTGAAGCAGCCTTGCTGATGATAGACACACCAGGGTATTCAGCACAACAGGATGTCCACCAAGAGGAAGCACACAACGTGTCGGCTGCACAGGGCTTATAGATAAAATGTTAGTTATACATGGCAACTACTAAAGTTTACAGTGCAGACAAGTGGTACTCTACACCTTTCCACCTATTTTGAACTACAGTTTCCACTAATAACGTTCTAATCAGAAATTACCATTCCCTTTGCCTTCTGACAATCCACATAGTCTACTTTCCACATGCATGAAGATCTCCATGGAGATTTCCAAACACTCAGAGATCTGGAGCTACCTGATGATTATGAGTAATTCCATTTGTTGGCCTGACAACAGGGATACTGCTCAATATGTTAACATGACATTTTCTCAATGGGTATGTTTGAAGAAATGCAGAAAAGAGAGAAGTGGCATTGAATAGCCATCTCCCAACAGTCACTTAACAGCTAGCACCAGAATTCTGGTGCTATTCTGGTGCACAGCCAGCACAAGAGTTACCAGCAATGACAACCGTTTCTGGAGGCACAGCTGACATACGCCACTCAATTTGACCAAGAAGAAACAACTTGAAAAATTGGAAGCACGAAGGAAGCTGGCTAGGTTCATCAGGGGAGATTTCTTCACCTAAAGCGAGGAGAGTTCATTTGGGAACTAGACTGAAACACTGGAGATAACTGCACTGAGAAGAGAGACATGCTCTGCTTAGCATCTCAGAATTGTAAGACAAAATATAAGCTCAGTCATAAAGCAGGTCTTTTGACTTCCCTGTTTTGCTGTCTGCTCAACGATCCGCTCTTACAGCTTCATAAACACTTTCTTTGGTCCAAAGAAAACTACCCATCACTACATACAGAATTGACTAGAAACGCACAGGGGACTGTATCAACTCAGTCCTGGCATCAGGGATGCTGTGCGCAGGATCTGCCTCAGAGAAAGAATCACATGATTCCACCAAGAACAGCTACTCCCATGGGCCCTAATGCCAAAGGGGCTGCTCAACGAGACCAGAAGGAACCGAAGTGCAATTAAACAGTTACACACATCCACACATAGCCACAGAATGCTCTGTCACGTTACTTGTTACAATCGATCAGCTCAGAAAGGCAGGAAACAGTAACGTAATGTAGAGTCAGTTTTTTATGAGACTAGAATTGCAGTCAATGTGTTCTTCCTGGATAGGAATTCGACAGCTCCTTTCTTCTGAAAGACAGATAATAAAAATAAATAAATAAATACTGTACAGAGTAGAAGGGGCAGGAAAGGGAAACCAGGGAATTTTCTAGTTTCATGGATGACTAGGCCCCTATGAGTGACATTTGGGTCGATGCTTGTCTTTCCAGCCAGTGCTAGGAAACACCAAGTGTTGGGAACATTTAAAATACACTTTACCATTGCTCTATGAATGGAACATGAGGCAGCTGTGGGCTGACTCAAGAGCCAGGCTGCCACTTAATTCTGAATATAGAGTTCAGCTCTTCTCAGTCAAACCTTTCCTGTGTTTACAGGAGACACTTCAAAACAGTTCACTTCTATGTAGGCAAAAAAGTTCACAATATACTCTTTAAAAGACTGTTGATTCTGGATCCTCTCTGTACTGAATAGAATTCCCTGCACAAAATCATTACACCATTTTTGCAGGGACTAAGGGAGGAAAAAGCTAGAAGGAGTTAAAATCAGAGAAAGAGAGAGAATCCTTCTGCATGGCAACAAGCAGAGGAATCTGTGCTCTCTAAGAATGCAAACTTAAGACACTATGACCTCCAGTGCATCAGGACTAAACAGAGGATCAACAACTGGTATTAACTGCAGATGACACTGTGCTACTTAGCCAGGTAGGCTTCATTACGATTGAAACAATTATCAAAAGTTCAAATAGGGGGCCCTGATTATTCTCTTTCCTATACATTTTTCCCCATAAAAAGAAACTCACGCCGATGGTTGTTTCTAAAAGGCCTCTTCTTGGTCTCTTTTTTGGCTGCTTGGATAACCAACAGGAGGATGGACATTCCACTCACAATGAGCAATATCAGACAAATAAGGATAAGTGATAAAGACCCTGAAAGAAAAACACAAGAAGAATACACTAAAAAAGATTCATGGTTCTAGCTGGAGTTTCCATGGCTTTCCAGCTTCAAAAGAAGGAACCTAGAACTCCAGAAGTACCCCTGAACCCTAAAGTCCCAGCTGCCAAGCAGACTAGCAAGAAGTCTGGAATCCTGTGACTGAATCTCACTGGAAGACTGTGTAAAATACAGATATGGCTTCTGAGAAAGTGTGTGATTTCATTTCCAATGAAATCAGTTTCAGGCGAAAATTCCTGACCAGCTCCAGTAAAGAGAGAGACTAGACTTGGTCATTCCCTCTCCTTACCCCAGTTAGTCTCTGTGGGGCTGTTCGTATCTGGGCAAATGAAAGGGATCACACTGGGTCTGGACGGTGAGAACATTGCAGTCGACACATTATTCTTGTTGTCAGTGGTGGAAAGATTCAAAGCAGGTGTTGCATTCTGAGAGGTAGCTGGCTGTGTGACATGGTTGCTGCAAACAGCATCATCTGTTTTTGTCCCTTGCCGAAGAGTATTTTTCCCAAGAATGCTGCAGCTGGAGATGTAAAATAAGTTAGTGTAGTTTTCCAAACAGTTGCAGTAATGACTTTGTAAGTGATCTCTATGGAACGAGTGAACATTACAATCCTTGTTTTATCAATACAAACTCAGGCTTCACCTTTTCTAGATTCTACAGATATGTGAAGAACAACTAAGCTAATCGAAGTTATTACTGGAAAAAAACCTGACATTGTTTTTCTTAGCATCTGTGCAGGTAACAGCCTTGAAGCACGGCTGCATTTGGCAAGGAAACCTTTGCTACAGACACAAAACATCCAGACCTTAAAAAAAAAAAAAAGGCTGAGAATACTGTTGTTGCCATAGGTGAAGAGAGAAAGGGTGGAAGGCAGCCAAATGCTTCAAATCAATACACAGACTGCTCAAGGCTCCCAGGAGTCACAAAGAACATGGTTTCATTGCATCTACTGCAGGTTTACTCTACACACCATGATTTGGGCATCAATTGCTGCAGAAGTAAACCCAAAATGTTGCTCTGAACATGTTTGGATCAGTGATACATACTTGGTCCAAGGTTGACAGTTTTCATTTCCCCCTATGGAGTAAGACCCTTCAGGACATGGTGAGCATACTGGAAAAAAAGAGAGAGGCAGAATTTGAGTTCAGTTAGCAACATAACTGTATGACAGCTACACAGTAGTTACACTAATAGCTTATACTAGTAGTCTAGCTTACAGAATAGACCCAACCAAACCCACATAGCCTCTAAAAACCATAGTTATTGGGACAGAAGTAACACAGCATGCTCAGTGGTTCATTTTATTCTGCAACTGGCAAGGTTTCCCGTATTCTCTACTGGCTAATTATGGATATTAACAAGGAGAGCATTAAGATTTCTGACAGCTCAGGAATCACAGAGCGACAGTTTGCACAACTACCCTGCTATAACACTTGTGTGGAGATATCGACAAGACAAATGACAACAGCTTTTACACTAGAAATAACAACCATCTCATCTGAAGTGGAGGCAAGAGTTTGGAGAGTCTGACACACCACTACCTTACCGCTTCCCAGTGTATAGCTGACATCTGGCATGTAACCTGCAACACACATGCAAATCCTGTCAGAGGTCTTCTCACACTTCTTCACTTCCACGCTCCCCTTCCCTAGCAACAATAGAATAAAGGGCAAGTGAGAGACAAGAAATAAGAAAGAAAAAAAAAAATAATTACTCAGTGCCTATCTGTTGTATGTAGAAACAACTGCAGAGAACAGAGCTTATTAACAATTCTGAAGACACCAGTTTTCAGGCAGTGCAAGCCTGCTTCCCTTTGAAGGCTCTACCATCACTACCAACCAGGAGATATCAGCTATTGAAATAACAATCCAGTCTTTGGTCTTAGTCGTCTCAAGCAACAGGCTTTTGAGGTGCGTGCAAAGATAAGAAAGCATGTGAAGACTGATTGCCTCCCAAATTTGTATCAAGAAATGACCGCTATACAACTGACTTACTAGTGTTGCAGATTGTACAACTCTTGCAGAAGTTGTGGTTGTGCTCACTACTAAAGTATTCATCTTGACAGGGGGCACAGACCGTGTCTGTTGTTGCTGTGCAGCGGCTTCTCATTCTTTGACCTAAAACAAAGACCACGTAGAAGGAGGAAGTGATGGTTATCAGAAGGAAACCCTCTTCATTTTCATGCATTAGAATGAGAGTGCCCAGAAAGTGACAGTTCCACTTACAACTCTGGCTGAAGACATTCAGCAGATTTAGACATGCCAGAATCCCTAGAAGTTTTGACCCATAGCATCGCTGTAAATTAAGCAGCTAAAATGGGCTAGTAGGGGCCTGATGACTTCCTGAGAGTTGAGGCAATGCCCCAAACGATTCTCCCAGTGGATTCCAAATATCACTTCTCCAGACCACCTTTTCATATGGTTTAGACACCACAGTTTGCAGCCAATGTCTGTCAGGAAAAAAGCGCAGGTTTTTGGCATAGCAATATGTAATACAATGGCTTTATGACAGATCCTGTCTTCCCTTATGAGATAAATCAAGCAATTCAACGCAAAGTAATCCCAACCAGGTACAAAAGACTGTAATGGACTGCTCAGGTTTGCAGAAAATTCATTAGTGACGCAGTCAAGAATAAATGTTTGCAGTATCTTGCTGTTGGCATTCTGAAAGCCCATTAGCCATGAAAGAATGCGTTGTATTTTGATATGCATCTGTACTGGCACCCAACATCATCAACGATGTTACTAGCTCCATTTCATAAATAGCGAGACACAGTGCAAGATGTAAGGCAGGCATTGGTTACTATTCCGAACAGTATGTGTGTATCACACATTGCATTTAGAAGCAGGCTCTGAATGCTTGCACGCACAAATTCCAACCTGTATGATACACAGTACTTACACAGAAGTTCAGACTGATGCGCTAGGATGACAAGGTTTGTGAGCAAAGCGACTTGCCCAAACTGAAACAGCAAGTTAACAGTGGATTTCGGAAAAGGAGTCAGACATGTTCCTTCTATCTCACTAGCTTCTCTCCATACAGCACAGGCTGCGGGAACTATAGATAGCTTTAATGACTAGGGGTTTTACAGTTGAGCTTAAATACGTCCTTATTCTCACAGACTCTTTCTTTCATTTTGGTTCTCCATTTTCCCATTCTGTAGGTGAACAATGAGCACCAAGTCTCTTGCTCACTCTAATTTTCTCTGTATTTTATTGAGTGCTATCAGTGGCAAAATACAGGAGATTTGTGGTGACCACAATATATGCAATACACTTCTACATTTTTACCATCTACGCAATCAGGAAGAGACTATGAAGAACTGTTTCCCCAACAGCAGCAGATTTGCTAACAATGCAAAAAACCTGACAGAAGTCTTCCAGCGTAAGGAAGAACAAAAAACTTCAGAGATAAAGGATTATCTGTATCTGCATATAAGTATGCCGTTCTTTAAATTGAGATCAGAAACAGTCAGATTTAAATAGTTTTGAGAATAATGCAATAAACTCCCTCAAGTCTTAGATTAAAGGTTGAATTTATTCCAATTAGCATCTCTGAAGGTAATACTATTGCAACAGTTCATACCATATCCATTTTGTGTAGTAGACTTAATTATGAAAAGAGGAAGTAACTGTTCCGAAAGATGCATACAAAACCATATGCAAGACTAAGCTGCAACTGCATTTACAGACACGAGCTATGCTCCCTCTAGGTGCGTAGATGTACCCTTCTTTTAGTACAGTCAATGTTGACTGTACTAAAAATAATCTCTTTTCTGTTAAGGGGATTGCTCCTTGAACAGCAACACTACCTGTTAATTGCTGTTACTCTTCATCACTAAGTCATTTCTATAATGAAATCCCAACTATTAAAGTATTTGAGGTTTGATATTTTGCATTTGTGCTTCTCAATACTGCATTGCCTTCAGAGATATTCAGATTGTGGAAAAATACACACATATGCATGCAAATCGCAGAATTCAGACTCATTCAGTTTCTACAATAAGAAAGGAGGAAACAAACATTTCCTGTCAAGTTACGCTTTGCTAATCTCCGTCCATGAATCAAGCATATCTTTTTTCTTAAAAAAAAAACCACACCAAGTCTTAAGTAGTATAAACCTTGCCACAAAAGAAAGCTTAAAAAACATCTTTAGCAACAGAATTAATTACCTAAAGTTTTCCATTACTATGCAAGATTTCTGAGCTTCTTTATGTGATAGGTAAAGGACAGTAACATAAACGCTACCGTCTTTTCTCAGCTAATACTCCCACAATGAAAATGCACCAGACCGACACATTAAGGAAGCTGAGCCACACAAAAGAAGTTGAAGAACATGTAGCTCTTTCAAAGAGGAGGATTCCTCAATTTAGTATGTTACAGAAATAATCTTTGCCAGTCTAGCCTGATATGAAACTGTCTTCATCAAATGCTTTTTCTCCATGTTATGCTTCCTACATTAGAATATTTCCATCAAGCTGTTTTCTACCACCTGTGGGTTATTAACTGATAAATATTACATCGAGCAAGTATAACCAACATCCAGTGAAAGCTACTTACCAGGGGCACAGTCCTTGCAGCATTTTTCACCGAAAGGATACTGATGTTCTTTGCATTTCAGTCCGAAGCAATGGCTAATAGTGACTGCCAGCAGCAAGAACAAAACAGTAGAAAAATGTGAGTAAAAACCTACAGCTACCATAATGCAGCCCTACTGTCCCAGCAAAATCTTGATAGCACCAAACTCTTGGAGAAGTGATACTAAACCACTGGCGACCAGAACATATGTCAGTTGCTGGGAAATTCCCAGCATGTGCTCCACGCCCCCATCCTTCTTCCACATCCCGCAAACCTATTTTTTGCAGTTCACAACTAAAATATTCATAGGCAGAAAGACAGCATGCTGAACAGCGTTATGAAGAGATTTCTATTCATAGCCTTAAAACAGAGTGCCTCCAGCCAGGTACATACCTCTCTACATAGTATTAAAGCACAGGCCTCAAATGCCAGGAGAACTAGAAGAGATGATCCTTGTCATTGTAAAGAGGAGTATTAAAGCGATACAGAGGTAACGCCTGAAAACCTTTACGGATGAGAGCTGTAGGTAAAATGAAACATAGCCCACATAGGCTTGCTCCTTAAAAGGCAAAGTACAGGCAGATTCTCCCCCCTTGGTCTCATGATAACGGTAGACCCGTGACTTTTATTGCTGCATAAAACCCAATGTTGTTAATACATTTCTCTTCTCAGGGAGAGTGCAGGATCACAAATCATCAGTCATCTTACTATTGCCCTCAGGAGCTAGCAAAAGCTACAGATGAGAAGCATTTGCAGTCTCCATTTCCGACTCTTAATATCAGACTCCCTGCATTGCCATTGAAGAAAAGTAAGCTCCTGACTCCAAAATAGAGACTTGTATTACCCCTACCATTTGCTCCCATGGAAATAAAAGCTTCCAGCGGAGGTGCGCTCTGAAAGCAGAGGATGCAATATTTGCGTACCAGCTACTTTTGATGCCTGTTTGTTCCACAGAAGCATGTTAACTCTGGAATCCAAACCCCCAGAAGGCTTCCCCACCCATCTGTGCAAGCCACCAACAATAGGACAGCAGTGGAGGAGGCTGAGTAGCACACTGGCATTGCAGTCCTGCCCTCACCTAACACAAGCATGTAGAGTAGAGAAAAAAGTGATCACACTAGGAATTAGTAGGTTTAACTCTCCAGGCTCACTATTAGAATTTTACTAATTTGATCTTATTGATCTAGGATCTAAATTTTACATCTTCCTGTTCTAAGAGATTTGAGCAACTCTTATGCAAAGGCCCAAGTAAACAAGACATCCTACAGCAATCAAAGATGTTCTGTTTACGTTAGTTAAAAAAAACATAGCAGACCTCCCAGACAAAGCAGATCTACAGTCAATTTACATCTAAATGCAAAGGAAATTTTTGATTAGAACAGAAGTACATTTGGAATTCAATTAGCCTGCAGTATTTGGGAGGACTGAACAGCAATATCGTGGCATGTTTTATCCAGAACTGCTGCTTTTCATTTCTTTCTTAAATTTCTGTAAGACTGTTTAAGAGTGGAAAGGGAGACAAAAGCGAGGCAGAACAGTAACTATTTTTCTATTTCTCCTACTTTCCAAGCATTTTGGAAAACAACCACTATGGAAAAGAAGTATACCTTAAAGCCGTTCTCTCCAAAAGGGAGCAAAGCTGACAGAGCAAGTAAACCATACCAGCTGAACTTCAACTACCTTCACACTCAGTACCTGCATGCAGGAAATACCCCAATCTCTTCCCACTGTAGTATCACACTCAATGCCATTTAAGTGGCTTTACGCCTCATGACTCAGTCATTCCCTCAGCACTATTTAACCAGACTTTTTCTTCCCCAATTCTCTTTCACTAACAGTAGCAGAGTTTACCGATTCAATAAATCGAATTATTTTTCAGTAGAAACTGAAAGTGCAAACTCCTATGATGTTCATATACAAGGTAAGGTTAAAATTCTGCTACATACATTTAAACTGAAAACTCCCAAATCACTACAGCAGTGATGATGAAGCATTGATATTCTTGTTAAGGATACTTTAATACAAATTAAATGCTCATTTAATAAAAGCAGTTAGCACACAAACTTCATATACCATCTTGAGAATTCAACTTCTATGTATGGCATCCTTAAGTGTTACCAGGCTTGATATTGCCAGATTCCTTTACATGGCCACATTATGCAAGTAAGTAAAACAGGGAGAGAACACAGTGATTATCCCATAAAATTTCGCATGTAGCACACTCCTTGGCTGGATTTTCACCAATGCAAATTAACCTCTCCCAAATGCTGCTTGGCATTGCCATGGGGACCACGTGTGCCACAGGCTGCTGCCAAAAAACAGCCTGGATGCAGGTACTCTGGTTGTAGTAGGAGAGGAGAGCTTCAGAGCAGTGAGTTGAGCCATGCTGTGGGTCAGAAATAAGACCCTGTTCTGCTTTTTTTAATGTACATGTATCATTTTTGACTATAGATGTTTATCCTAGATATTCTATACAAGCGGTTGAATTCTGGAAAGACAAAACATGTCCATGAGATAGCAGCACTCAGATAGCAAGTCCTATCAACAGTAGGCAGTTTGCTTGTGTACATGGAGGAAAAAAAAAAAAAAACCACACCAAAAACACCCCCATGGAACTCAAAACTAGTGCTTAATAAAAGGCTTTAAGGAAAAAGTCACTAGATTCCTCAGGGATTACAGGCAAGTAAGGGTTCCCCTATGGGAAAGGACCTACAAGAATCTGAGGAAGATTGAGTGCATATAAAATACTTGAACAATTTAAAAAAAAAAAATAAGTCTATGGACAAACTAGAATAGTTTGAACTTCTAAAATTCCAAGACGGGAATAATCTCATGTACCTCCAAATCTCACCATGCAGACCACTTTATCCTTACAGCTGCTAGTTAACATGTGATCCTGATTTCTGGCAGAGAAAAACAAAACACATTAAGGTGCAGAACTCCATGCATACATTAAAAACGAATTTTTCCCAGTTGTTGCCCAAGTTTCAGTTTTATCAGGTGCATGGCAAATACTGCAACAGTACATACTTTAACATTTTTGCAGTTGCTAGCTAAACACTCCGTTACCTTGTATTTTTCAAGGGATCCCATGCTCACATTATCAGAAGATTAAACTAAGACTGTGTATGCATAATCTTTGCCTCTATTCACAGATAAAGTTCCAAATTTCATCATCATATTTCAGCTGCTCAAAAATCCCTCTGCAAACTAGCACTTGCTTTCTGAGCATCAGGTGTGACAAGACAGAACTTGTCCACTCAAATTATATCTAAATAATTGAGTTGTGCAAACAACTAGAGTATAATACAAGAATGCAGTCAGGACATTTATACAATTATCAACTAATATTGCTAAAACTTTGGTCTTAACTAGATTGCGAACAACCACATTGCAAAACTGTATGTTTGCATGTGTAATTTTGTGTTAGTTCAAAGTGCGGGTCATTGCATATTTATGAAGCCTTAGTTAAAACAACAGCAAAGCAAAACCTAGACCTTTTGCCAATCAATCTAAAACCGCCATACCTATGACTTCGGCTAAGCATCACATTTTTAGACACAGGATTTTGTTCTGAACATCTCCAGATTCTAGCCGTATTAAAAATCTCACTACCCTGCAATCAAGTACATGTGGGGCATTGGTAGTGGGGTGGAAGGGAGTGGGGGCTGATTAATGTGGCAGATGTTCTAAGCTCGTTGTAACATGAGATTATCAACTGAATTTATACCTTACACTTCTTTTAAAATCGTATTTTGATTTGTCTGTCCTCTGAAGAGTTTCCATTTTCCCCCACTCACTGACAAACCTAAAAACAGCAACATTTCCAAAGCATGGAGAAAACTATTTAATGAAAAAAGATATATGTATATAAAAAGACTCTGATACAAGCCATTTAACAAAAACAAAAAAAAAGAGGGAATACTGAGACAGAAACAGACAGCAATACTTATATTTACATTATATTAAGAGAATAAATTTAATCAAATATAACATCTCACTTGGATTTTCAGGCAACCCTTCAGAAAGAGGGTTTTTTTACAGTAAAGATGGAACCAGAGTAAAAATAAATTTTCTATTTTAGACAGTAGTGGATATGACCCTTGTGTTGCAAGATGCTTTCAGAGATTACCCAAAACCAGACTGACTAAAAAGCTTCCCAAGTGCTGACTGTACGTTGCTCTGGCAAAAGCAGTTCAAAAGCAAAGCCTGTATTTACCCCAGCTTCATCATTCATGAGTTCATCAGCATCACTAATTTGCACAGAGGCAAGTAATTATAGTAGTTCTAACAATGAATTTTAGTGAAGTAGTAATCATACACCTAGGTGAATCCCATTGCTCTGTCCAACATCTTTAAGTCCACAAAGAAACCTTCCCCATTGTTTCATTTTAGCATGAAATTTGTTTTTAAGACATAAGCAATACCAAGTCTCTCACATTCCCAGTGCAGTTGCAAACACAAAACCTGTCACACTATAACCAGTTTTCTTTTTAAAGTAGATGCAGAAGAGCTTCTCTGTAACATTTAAAATAAGTTCTTCCTCCCCACAGCTCCTAAAGGTAGTTCAGCAATGGAGAATTTGTATTAAATTCTCAACAATATGTAAGTAGGTTGAGATGCATTGAGAAAAATACCGGAAGATTAGCCAATCAGTCTATGTATGGATATTCTCATGAGGTCAGAACACACGTATTTGAACCACAATCCCCTTTACAAAAGCCAACACCTTTCAGTGTTACTTGTGATTTCCATGGATCAGCAGCTATGAGGGCAACAAGAAGAGTTAAATATTTAAGAAGCCTCCACCAAATAATGATTGGCCAAAAGCAGCTGAAACTTCAGCTGGATTAACTGTACAAACCAGGGCAAACTGATGTAGTCCAGTACCTGCCCCATTATTTATGGACCTTTTTTTTCCCCCTCATACTGAAGGCAACAGAGCTGTAGATCTTACATATGGACGGAAGGTTTTTTTAAGTCTAGGACAACACACTGTAGGCATATAACACAGATAGCAGCAAAGTAACTTTCTGTCTGTTTGGGGGTTGGATTTTTTCTTGGTTTTTTTGAAAGCAGGAAAGTGCTTCAGAGCTCTGGAAAAGTGAGCAGGATCAGAACTCCTCATGGACGTTACGTGCATAGTCCATAAGCTTGCTGCCTGTGAAGTATTCACTATATTTCAGGATCTCCTCCAGCTCTAAGTGATGGTTTTGATTTTCGTCTGCTACTGCTATCATTTGCTTTGCTTCATTTAGGGCATTGTATTCATTCATAGGATCCATATATTCCTAAAACAAGAAAGAAAATAATTTTCAATCACTAAGAACACATTTCCACACATCAGAACGATGAACCTTAGCTCTATGTAAGCTTCAGCAATAAGCCACCCAAAGGGAACGTAAGTCATGGAAAAAGGTGTTAGGCACATCTTTTTAACAGCCTTACATCTATCTCGTAGCTATTTTTCCATTCACTGCTTCCTTGGCTCTTCTAGCAGAAATCAAGATTTTCTCAGCTTATGCCAGTGTCTACAATAAAATATTTTTGACATTTTGGTTGCAAACTAAACTCACTATCAAATGTGGTGGTTTTTGTGAAGAAATATCAATTCAAAATTAGAAAGTGGCACACTATTGATCTGTATAACAAATTTTCTTGTTTCTGGAGATAATCTTTTTAGAACATGTTCAATTTAGAACTTTCTTGTTCCATTTTAAACCACCAGGCAGACATTACAGAGGTCAGAAGTCTCAGAAACAAAGCATTTGCTCCTTCACCTAACTTGAAATAGATTAAAAGTTTTCAAGTGATGCACTTTAGTTCATGGCATAGAAGACTCAAGATTATCTTCAATTTCTTCCCAGAAGATGTGACATATACGTGCGTGCATCCATGTGTGTATACGTATACAAAGACTTCAGAGGTAAAATGGCTATTTTTAAAAGAAAATTCTCAGTAAAAAAGCTATTAACATCGTCTATGTCGCGATGTAACTGTTCATCCATATTACCACTATCCTTCACACCCACATCTTTGCATACTGAGAAGGTTAGGCACTTTAACATTCATCCTGTTTTGGGGAGAAGACCAACATTTTAGAGGTTCTCCTTTCACACTGCCTATGCTGCAGTTTGAATTCTGCTAGTCAAAGTACATTCTTACATCCAGAAAGGAAAAAGCCAGAAATAAGCCACGAGCCTCTTCCATTGGCCACAAAACTGCCACAACTATAGCGTGCAAAGTATTTTGTGTTGTTTGGTAGACTCTTCTGCAGACAGAATTATTAGAAGAAAGCCTTACTTCTGCAAACCAAAGTCCAAAAAGGCCACAAACTAGAATGCACACTTGAAAAATAATAATTTGTTTTTTTAAAAAAGAAAAACACTCTGAACGACAAGAGATCGCTGCTATTTTCTAGGCTACTGGAGCCCCAGAGTTTGTTGGTCATTGGGGGTTTTTTGGTTTATTTCTGAGCTTTGGTTTTTTTTAATGAATATATAGGTTGCCAGTTACTCCTTTTGCAACTGAAAGTATGACTCATTGTCCCATTAACCAGCGCACCTAATGAAGTCTGACTTGCTTTCATGCACTCCATATCCACACAAGTGTCTATGTAACAAAAAACCCTAAAAGCATACCTATGAATAACAGTTATGCTAGGAAAACTCCCCCTCCTCTTTAACAAAAAGCATAACAACACTATCTGCAAGCACTATAGAACAATACTATAATCCAAAGTTTTGTAAAGTAGACACACACACACACACACACCATACTGTTAATTCAAATATTTTTTGACTTCATATTCTCTAAAGCAGTTTCAATCCTGTATTTAAAAACCAACTATTGGTTTTAAAAACCCTCGAACTATTTGAGGAAGACTTACCTCCAGCTCTTCCATTGTGACAATACCATCATGGTTAGCATCAATGACCTCCTCAAATTCCTTCCTTCTGTCTTTTACCCAGTCATCATCAATATCTTGAGCTTGCTGGTTCTCTACAGTACCAACAGGTAATGAAATGAACTCTGAAAGGGTAAGTTTCTTATCTCCATCTTGATCTACAACAGAAGTACAGAGTAACTGAAAAGTACTTCCTTAATGCCCATTAAAAATGAGAAACTCCTTCATATCAGAGATGTCATGGGTACAGTCTGCCTGGTTTCAGCAGTCCACAATCCTGACTCTAGCAGAGAAGAATAGTTACCATTTATACCTTTGGCTAGCTGAAAACTCTCTGTATTATGGTACACACACAACGTTTTAGAAGGCTAAAAAACAAACTCATCAATATACTAAACAAAAAGAATTTTACTGGTCCTGAAGGACACACCAGGTGGCAAGCTTGGCTTTTTTTTTTTTTAATTGTTGCTGTTTAGTTTTTCAACAATCTACTGCAACAGAAATTTTCTTACAGCTGTATCCAATCCCCCCTTGTATTAGCATTCAGGTAAGTTAACCCTCATAAAAGACTGCATACTGGAGTTGTTCTGTCTGTGCGTGTCACACACCCAAGTATCACTGGAAACTCTTCATATTTATTAAGCTAACAACTAGCAAAGTCATAGATCTCTTTTTTTAATCCAGGTGTTCTAGCAGTTTTAAATATTTTTTCTATTGACACAATAGAAAAAAAACATGTGCCAATACTTATGAATTTTTAAAAAAATATTATTTTCTTAGAAACCTCAACCATTTATTTCCACTTTCATGACAGTACGTCACGATTCTTACATGGTTGCTGTACTGGGGAAGTACAAAGCAATTAATGCCCTCCTCACGGAACATTCACATCAATATATTTTATAATGTTTTACTATTCATCAAACCTTTTCTACTATTGCTAGAGTGATCCTACAATGCAGCAGTACTTCAGTGTGAAGTAGTGTCAGCTGGTCATCTCTGCATGAAGTACTCAGAGTATCTTCCTAACGTGTAATGTTGTGCTGTTCTTTAACAGCCAGAGACTAAATTTAGTCTTGAGATACACAGACAACTCCATAGAGATGCCAGCATTTGGGCTAACAGTTTGTTTTTCTTATTCATCACATTAGAAGATGTGTAGAACAGAACAAACAAGATGTGCCAAAATTTCAGATTGACCCATGACAGTGCAACGACCTAACAACGCCTACCCAACAAAACGGTTTGCAAGTAAACAACTCCCAAGAAACGTGTTTTAAAATGGCATACCCAAATCTCGGATGATTTCTTTCACCATGAACTTCAGCATTCCCCTACTATGCTCTGGATGAAGAAAGGACAAGAATTCTTCTTCATTCAACAACAGATCAGGAGGTGGGTTGTCAGCTTGGTACCACCGATCTTTCAGGTTATCTAAAACTTCCTGTGCTAGAAATTTTAGAAAAAGATTTAAGCTATCATGTTCAATCCATTTAAAGTTCCTGAAATATACCTTCCCCTGTTACTCAATTGTTTAAACAAGGATGACCTATGAACCAGTTATTTTACAGTTCAACTCCCAGGGAAAGCAAGTGCTGAGGGGAAACAAAGTACAACTAGTTTCATCTAGTTTGTGCTGAAACACTAGGAAAGATCCTTTAACCAAACAACTGAACCGAAATTAGGAGAGGGAAAAAAAAAGATTTAGCTACACCTGTATCAAAATTTCAACGTATCAAGTGACAAGTATTGTCCTACCAGTATTGTTAGCTGGTTCTGGTAGGAGGTATGAATAATCCAACTTTGTTCAGTACTTGCTGTTCTCCTTTCCTATTTTCATATTTGAAGCCCACTACCAACAGAAACCTTTCACCTGCCTGAATACCAGCAGTACCCTTCTTCTGAACGAAATAATTTCTGTTTTCTACTTCAAACCAGTCCTGTGCATTGAAACAGCCAAAACATTCTTAAAATTCAAAATAGTCTTCAGATTCACTATCTCCATGTATTGCAATTGTGACATCACACACACCTAGTTAATATCTACAAGAAAGGAAGATGTCAACCAACTCTTTTCCTACCCAAATAACAGCATTGAACAACAAACCCCTTAACATTTAGCATGTTTTCTTCTAAGACCAAATAACATGACTATCATTAAATCTAGAAAGATGCTTCTGATCCGTGAAGCACCGTTGTACTAGTGCTTTGGCTAATAGCACTACATAGGTTTATTCTACTCTACAGCACTTGTTAAGTCTACCACAGGTAAGAAAATATTCTCTGCCAACACAGCGGTTCCAAGCATGATCAAAGGGAAACATTTTATTACTCAGTGTTACAACACTCACCTTTTCTTATTTTAACTTGGCGTTTCTTAACACGACATTATCTAAACCAAAACCAGTTGTATTATTGTTCTGAACTCTTTTTAGGTATGTTCAAGCTCACAGGATTTGAGTTAACAAAATGGTTAACTCACAGTTACTTAACAGAACACAGTGTTCTACCACAAAGTGATGATCGAATTATGTATACTGCACACAGTTTTATCTGCAGAGTTTTTCTCTCCAGCCACACCGCAATTCCAGATAGCGCCCATAAAGCAGAGGACTAAAAGCTATGAAGAGACTTCTGCCCTGCCTCTGCTCCTACCTTCTTCCTTTACCCTATAAAAGGCACAGGATTCAAAAGAATCACCTACCCAGAAAGAACTTGTATCCTTAGACTCAGATACATCATCCAGTATTTCAGCCTAAAAATGTGATTTGTTGGAACTATGAGAGATTTAAGAGGGTAGGCTCTACAAAAGAAAGTTTGGAAACATCAGGAACAGATGCTAAGCTAAGCACCAAGAAATGTATTTAGTTTTCAGTTACTTAAGGGTACAAGTACTTATTACTCCTTTTAGCTACCTTGTCTGTTCTATATCAGACAGAATTCTGACTTCAGACCTAAACCCTGCATATGTTTTAGTTATCACTATAATTTAATAAAGGGAAATATCTTTGCTGCAAGGAGCAAATGCAAGTTGAAGTACATGTGTAAAAAAAGATACATCAGCACCAAAATCACTTTACATTTGCACTTCTTTCATTTCATCTTACACCATGCAGACAAGCACTTTTTAAGTGAGTTTCTCCTAAACTCAACTGAGAATCGTAATTTGTATATCGGTTTCCGCTAAAACCATGCCTCTGATTTGAAGAAAAAAACACCCTGCAACACACAACGTGAATATTATGTGCACCTAGTGGTCCTGAACATAACCAAACAGGAAAAAAAATACCTGTAGAGAGTATTCTTTTTCTGGTGTAGACATTTTCTAAATGACACACTGGAAAAAATACTGCCTGTAGCACACCCTGCTATCTGCAAAATACGCTAACAAACACAAACCGGAAGCATTTGCTTTTCACAAGTTTTAAAAACACTCTGAAAGACTACAGTCTTCAGATAGTAAACTTTTTTTTCAATTTAATAAACTGTCTTAAATAGCTCCTGCATGCTTTTGGTTGCTGAGTTACAAGAGGAAAAAAAAACCCAACAGTTGCATCTACATTTTTGAACTGCCAGTTGCAATGAAGAGTTAAGTCTTCAGTGAATGTTTTTTTGTGAAGAGTAAAGAAATCCTTCAGAGTCTTAATATGAATCTTAGGGCAAGTTTGTAAATGGCAAGTTTTAGTCATATCAAGGACACAAGTAAACACAGAAAAATCAAATCACTTGCTTATGGTTTTCCAGTGTAGCCAACCCCAAAAGTCACAAGTCAATCTCCCTTTGCCTACTTTTCTTACTCAGTCTTAAATGAAACTCAACTGTCAGTCATCAGTTGAAACTGTCATTATCTGCATAAGTTAAATAAAGTTGCGTCCCTAATTTTGGCCTGGCATCCAAACTGTAGTGTGCTTCTGCGCAAGACAGAGCATGCCTTAAGATCCACACATTCAGTTATTTTTTATTACACAGACCAAAAAAGAGTACTTTTACACTGCACTAGAGTATGAAAATAAGTTTTGCCTATCATCCTCAGGAAGTGGTAGATAACTAATTGGATTTTCCCAAACAAGGCTTGTTACCTAGGTAGAAAAATGATTGTGCACACACTTTCCTTATTCAGCAAATCTTTTATCTGATGAGCATTCCTGTAAACTGTAGTTAACCACACTGCCATAGAACATGCTGCACAGGTGTTTTCCCTGCCATAAAATTCAAAGGCCCATTTGCATTTTAGTTGCTTTTTGATAAATGGAAAATATAACATAACCCACTTTTAAATGACTAATTCCTGCAAGGAAAGGCTAAGGCTTCGTGTTTTACTTAACAGTAAATTTAAACACTTTTAGATGGGGGGGAGTGGGGAGATTACTCTGTTAAGAGTTGCCATGTTTATACCAAGCCAGATTCAAATGAAAGTTTCAAAAGGAACAAGGAAGAAATGATCAATCTCACTAACCTAAAGAATCAATCTCTTTCTATAGAGAACTTAGATGAAACATTGAACAATTGTTAGGCAACATTCTGCTATTAACTTCTAGTATGCTTTGCAGTGCCTAAGCATGTACCCATTTAAACACAACACTGGTAGCACATACACCCCTCCCCAATTTTACAACAGGAATAGTGTATAGCAGCTCCCTTTCATTTGGAGCAACAGGGGACCTGGTTCCCACATTAACAATACAACGGTCCACAGACAATGCAGGTCTGACAAATTTTAGCAGACTGTTAAACAACTGAAAACTATTCAAATAGGCAGTAACAAATAAGCAACCAAGATTTTTCAGTGTTAAATATTTACATCAGGTGTGCTGGGAAGGCAGATTTGAGTTGGAAAGAAATCTAGTATTTCTGTCTTATGACTTACACATTCTACATTCGTGTAGAAGCAGAAGAACAACTAAAACATTAATCGTCTATTAAGAACAGTTTTGACATTCAGGTTTTAGGAAAGTAAAAGAAAAACCGACACACACCAATAGTCTGCACTTACTTTCTTCATCTATTTTCAACTCTTCATTGTTCCTGATCTTCTCTGCAATCTCTTTTTCATTAAAGCCCTTACTTGCCAAAAATTTAATTTTATATTCATCCCAGGACACGTGGCCTGTAAGAAAGAGCCATATCTCAGACAAAACATAGTATGCTTAAATGATAAACTTTTGGTCTCATTACTTAAAACAGTATGTGCTAAAATCTTTTGGTTCAGCACTATAACCATCACACTAAGCTTATGAATGGCAATATGAAAACTATCACCCGATTCACTTTTATGTTTCTTTAGACCAGACAGGCCTTGTGAAAATAACATAAATATGTCACCGTCCTCACCCCATCCCTGGCAGAGCCACTTAACTTGTTACAATTTCCTATACCGCAAGTGAAGTAACATAGCGGTCAACGCAGAACTACAGTGCTGACTGGAGCACACCACAACAGTTTTGATCCATGCAGTAAAACAATAGAGCAAAGAAGGGATTACATGCAGTCCAAAGGAACTCGGATTTTGTCACAGCACATCTGAAGAGCAGCCAGTAGGTTTGGCTACTAGCAACTGGCTTAAGATGTCACCAGGAGATGGAGGAATTGTTCATCTTACCATCACCATCAGGATCCACAGCTCGGAAGTGCATTTTATTCTCTTCCACAGCTTCCTGGAAATGTTCATCTGTCTTTTCCATGATCCAGCGCTGCATCTCTTTCGCACCTATTTTTTTATCATTATTTATATCCACCCTATGTATGAATAGCAAACAAGATTTAGATTTGGGGATTGGGGGAGGTGTGGTATATTTTTATATTCTAAATTAATTATTCAACAGTAACAAACATAGGTTGCTACAGAAAAGAGTATATTTATAACCCTCTCTGAGAAGTTGTACATCCTTTGAACTACAGAGTAAACAAGTAGCAAGTTAGCCATTTATTTCATAATTAAACTACAACGTCTAGGTTACTACTCAGAGAAAAACATTCAGTCATACTTCACTTTGCTGCAAGTTAACTCATTTCAATATTATGTTTTTGAGTAAATTTTTGAAGTAGAGGAAACCACAAACACATCACTCATGGCATATTAGCTCATTTCCTATTGGTTCAGAATTGTCAACTGCCAGCTGCTGCAGACTTTCACTACTTTGAAAAATTTCTTCTCTAACATTCTCTCAAACCATTAACTTCCTCTCAATTTATCTTTCCAAGTCCTTTTTACCTTGATCTTCCAAGATCTCTGAAGTTTACTGATGAGCTGCCTCCCTGTGTCTGCCTAGATCACATCACAACTGTCGTGACCATTAAAAGCAATGAAAATACAATGTGAACAACCTCAGTGGCAAGGACTTTCAAACTATTTAATACTTTGACTGTAGTACCTGTAAGTGGGGAAAAAACCAAACAAACCAAGTTTCCTCTATTATACCTTGATCTCTGGTAACACGTAACAGCTGATAGTTTTTAATTTTTAACACATTTAAAAGTTCTGCACATACAGTTGTTCTCCATTAGGTTTCTGAGTTATCAGGCTCACTTTGCTTTGTCAAAGGATATGCTTGTACCCAGTGCTGTGGAGCTACAGAACTAAACTTTTTCTACCTAACTAAAGTTATCAGTAAGTGTCCAATCTGACAATCCACTGTTCTCCTTAGTGTACTACCAATACTGCTTTATTGTATTAAGATACACTGCCATACCATCAATTCCATTAATGCTTATTTCATTAAAAAGAAGTTAATATAAAAACTACAGTTGAAGAACAAATACAAAAACAATAACATGACACTGGTTTTTTGAGCATATCATTAAGTATTTATTCAAAAAAGATATAACAATATTTAAAACTGAAAAGACATCACTAACATTTAGGAGGCAAGATTCTATTTAAAGCATACCAAAACCACTCTTGTTCAACTAAAAAAAAAAACCAAACAGCAAAGAAAAACACAACAAAAAACCCCCAGCTTGACTCTGGCTTTTTTATCTGTTTGTATCACTGTCTTAACAGTACTGAAGTGTTATCATTGAAACTCAAGTTATTAAATATGTGATTTGCCTTTAAATGTCAACTAAATGTTAGAAGCTTAAGGCAAATAACAACCCTAGCACCTAATCTTCTACAACACTTAGCTGTATTCACAAATGCAGTATTAGTGGTTTTAAATATTGTATCACATCCTATCATATCACATAACTATCATATCGTATCACACAGCTTTTCAGTATCAATGGCAAGACCAGTAAAATGGTCATGTTCCATTCGCGCCACCTTGCACTTACCAGGTGAACAAATGTGGGTTTTGAGATGGAGTAGGTACTATCAAAAAAAGAGAAGGGAAAACAAAGTATTTTCCCCTCAACATTTAACATTCTAGTTTCCTTAGATCAAAGCTATCAAACTTATTACTTCCAAGCTGTACTTTCCATCTAAAACATGTTTTAACTAAGGAGAAAGGTAACAAACATCCTACTTATTGCTCTTCTAGCTCATGAAACTACACCTTTGTTCTGCTACCACAGTTCACAAGTCTCCAATGACTCAGATTTTCATGAACTAGCAGGCATCCACTGTACAAGGTGAGCTGAAATCCCTTCAGTGTCCATAAACAGCACTTCTGCTTTTGAGAGGAATATTTACAACTGTATGAAATATAAGATATGATCCTGCTGTGAGGTTACCATCTAAGGCGATAAAAACAAAAGACTGTCTATGCTTCCTTAGATAAGTTATCTCATTTGGAATGGACTGCTGAAAACATTTCCACTAATAATGACAAGTTTAGATAATTACGTTTTGCCGAACAACCTAACACTGGTAAGTCACGGAAAACTGATTTTATAACACGGTGATGGGCAATCTGTTTTCTGAGGCAGATAGGCCTGAACCCTCAAAAATGTTAGTAAAGAGTGGTACATTCTAATGCTAAAAAAATTGCTAGAGAACAAGTACTGGCAAGAAAGAATTTAAGCTCAAAAACCCAAGATGAATCCAAGCAAGAATATCATCCCAGATTACAACTTTGCTCAAACCTTCCTTGGCAATCTGTGTATAGAAATCTTGTGACTATTTCTCAAACTTCATGATATATCAGCTCAAAAAAAAACCCCAACCAAACCACCAAACTTGATTGCTCTTTTCTACAATAAGCATAGTTTTCTGCTAGAGAGTGCTATCTCAAACTTGTAGAAACTTAGGTATATGATGTATTACTTCCTGAATTGACAGCAAAGTAAGTTTTGTAAAAGCAGGGACTACCGTTAGCATAAATTTGAATTAAAAAACAGACTAGAGAGCAATTTACCTTATTGCTTACCTGTCTCATTCCAAAGAAAATTATAGATAAACCACAGCCCAGACAGTAGTTGATGCAACATGATAAATACCAGTAGTATTAATACATTTCAGTAATGGGCAGCACCAGACATAAGGGCTCCTTATGATGTCTAAGTTCAAGGTTAACACTGACTATTCAAGCTATATTTCATTATCTATTCACAGCCTAAATGTTAATACTACCTTTGAGTAAGAAACAAGCAAGTATGCTACTTTGTAGGATAATAGTAAACTTTTCCTTAACAAAAGCCTACAGTAAGGGCTGCACTGAATGTAAATGTCAAGCCTGGAAGAACAGGTTTTAAACAATTCAGCCCGGTTTCTCAACCACAAGCCACTAAAAATCAGATTTTTGTGGCCACCTTTCAAAAGGTCCACATCTGAAAGTATTATCAATAAACACTGGCCACTCAGGTTTTCAGATTCATGTTTTCAGGTTCCTAAATGACAACACTCCAACGCTGCCCGAGGTATCGGGGGGGGGGGGGCAGGAAGGCAGTGTTCTTACCTAAAGGACTAAAGATAACAATTTCCTTGAGCACCTAACACGTATCACTTTAGAGTTGGTTTCTGTTTCATGCAAATAATGAAAAGCAGATCCAGAGAATAATTTTTAACAACAGAAACCAAAGCAAAGCTCTACTTTACATGGTAGGAGGTATGCAAAATTTATTACATGTATATTTAAATGTACAGGTTAGGAAAAACACGAATCAGGGTGCACACACTACTTAAAACCTTCCAATGGCATACAGCATAAACAGTTTTTTAGCTGATTATTACAAATCTGTAATCTAAATTGAAGATATCAAAATGGGAAAGCTTAAAATGTCCCCTCTCCTCATTCTTTATTCTACCTGCTATTGTCCAACATCGGCTGTCATTACTAGCACCTTCCCACCACAGACAGAATGCACACAGGTAGAAATGAATACTGTGTTAGGCTATGAGACAAATCCAAAATTAAGAAAGGGGGCATGGATCTTGCCAAAACCACTCCCTATGTGCAGTCTGAACACAAACAGTCGCAGCTGTAAAGCCTAGAAGAGCTACACTTACAAGCATTGTGCGATTCAGAACAAGTTCTGCTTTAGGAAAGGTTAAGTTCATGACTTTTAAACAAGGGGAAAAAAACAAACCAAAACACACCTCTGTACATGGTAGTAGTTAACGGAAGGTGTATTTAAGCCTGTGACCTGATGAATGACCGTCAAGGTAAGGCACTCGGCTAACACAAAGATTTTAATTTTTAAATCACAACTAGGGCTGCTGCTAAGTAGCTGAAAACATCAGCAAAACGCAAATGCTAGAAGGATACTCAACTTTCAAACTCCCAGAGGTAACTCCATCACCACAAAAACACACTGACAGAAAGCCACACACATTACATTCTTCTGTACTTGAACTTATCAGTTTTGTTCAGTACATGTAATTTAATTTACAAGATAACTGACCCTTAGAAGGCAAGGCTCACCAAACTGAATTTTAGTACAGAATGCCATTGATTTAGCGAAATCAGCGTCACCATAAATACACTCGATTGCTTTCAATATCCTTCCCCCTTCCCTCCCATCAACGCCCACCTACACAACCTAAGCTACACCATACAGAAAAAGAATAGAAAAATCTATAGATTCCAGGCTAATTTAAACTATTTAAATGGAGACTATAGCAAATTTTTTTTTTTTTTTTTGCAATTATGAGAAGTACAAGAAGGAAGGATGTCAATTAAGTTCCTCTCACAGATTTTCTTGACCTGAAGGTACGTGAACACTTCCCCCCTTGGCAGGGAATGAAGACTAAAAAGGTGCACCCAGGATTTTCTGCACCATGCCCTAGTTTCACAAGGCAAAGTGGAAGTACTGGTTAACTTGTAAAACACCACTTCTGTAGACAAGTGAGGCTTGTCTTGCCAGTAACGAGTGACTTCAGAAAATGAAATACAGAATTATGAAATGCCACTTGTTCTTTCAGTCACATACAGCTTGCTCGCCTAGAAAAACATGGTTTGAGGAGCTTTTCTTCCATGTTTCAACTTTATTTTCAGTAATCCTATTAGACAATAATTTATGCTTTGAATTGACTACTTTGTATCATACTGGCATGCTGTAGAATCTCAGCTTTTATTAATTAAGACCACATTACATGTTTTCTTTATGTCGTCAAAGAAAATATTTCCAAAGCATCTGGAAGCCTGTGACTTACTAGCTTTTCGCAGAAGTTCATAGTATTTCCCTTTTCACTCAGCCTTTAAAAGTATGTCTAGAAAGCAACCAAATTCCTCAGAATGCTTTTCTACATTTTCTAATCTGATCATCTGATTGGAATGTAATTTTAAGTAAGTATCTGAGCGAAGCTGATCTTGAATCCAATTGCTTTAAGCTTCCTAAGACAACCTCTTTCATAACAAACAGGCAGAAATGAACGGAGTTTGCAATTTGTGAATGACAATTTACTAACCACCGTTGAATGTTTCCAATAAACATATAGCAATAAAGAAAATGAAACCTTCTAAGCACAATCTTAATATTTGTATATATCCTGCCCATGAAGTTAGTGGTCTGAATAGCAGACATAGTAATAAAGGATTCTACTCTAAATGAAAAAGGCACTCTAGTTTGCCTATTTGCTTTAGCTACCTTTACTCAGAACACCAGAAAAAAAAATCCAATGTTATTACTGATATTTTTTTCCCTGTTAATGAAAAGTTTGGAAAAAAAAAAAAAGCTTTGTTAAGCCTTCTCATTTTATCTCAACTATATGCGCATCCCCACACCATCATCAGCATTAAGAGCACCAATGCAATTTAAGCTGTTCTCGTAAAATTAATCCTCCATTGCAAAAACGCAAATAAAGCCAATTCTGCCACCTAGTGTCTAGAAGTATATACTGATTTTGATTTCAATTATGTTTACTGACCTCCAAACATCTGACAGTTTATTAGCTGCCACAAACCTCATCTAGCACAAGTGCTTTATAAAAGGAAAAATGCTTTAATGTCTAAAAGTAAAGTTAATACTTTTACACCAAGTAAAGAGGTAGATGAAGTTTTCAAAAAGGCTACAAAAGAAAAATTTAATCTTTCTATTCTCACGTTTCATTCTCATTCTCTTTTCTTCTTCTAAATTCTGAGGAACTAAGCGTTTTGTTTAGTTTAATTTAATGAAGAAAGCTAATTTAATGCTAGAAGCTGTCATGCCAATTTCTGAATTCTTGGTATGTGCAGTTAGGCATAATTATTTTTAACCTTCATGTATTTCATTTGAAACACTCGAATTTTAGACACTTAGCATCTACTAGAAAGTTTTATGAACAGAAAGCAACTGTCAGTTTGTTTACCACAGTCTTACCCCATCGTTTGTCTGTCCTTTTTCTTCCCTTCTACCTTTACTATTGTCTTTTCAGTGTTTTCCCTCTGCAGTTATTTGCAGAGGTCACAACAGAAACAAATACAAGATCCGTATGGAATATAAGACCAAACAATAAATAAGAAACTTAGATTGCCAATTGAAACCAAACTTACAGCAAAGCAATAGAGCATACTACTGCTAGAACAAAACTGGAACAAACTCCCACCCTCCCAACTCATTGCATGGGCATCCTACCACTAAGGAACACAAGTGTGATTAATTATTCATTGAGCCAGGAAACCAGGAAAAAGTAACATTAATTTTCATACCTCGAGAGGCCATGTAGGGGTTTTTTGCATAGACACAATGCGTTTTGTCATAAATTTTACTAGACCACAGCACCAGTCCTGTATATTGATCATGACTCTCAACACATGCATTCTCACTCCTGAGAACGGTTTATGCGGGTATGTTAATACCTTCGTAACATGAACACAGTGCTTATAGTATGACGCTTTCCCCCTCATCATTACAATTTTTAAATATTACAGAAAAATTTGCAAGTTTTACTCTGAAGATCAGAGAAAGAGGCTGCACTGTTCTTGGCAATGTACGTAACTTACTTTGAAAAGATGACCATGAGCTTCTTCCTGTTTTTCCTGGGTTCTGAATCTTCCTCAAACTCTTCCATCTCTTTTCCTAGAAAAACTTCTTGATGAAATTCTTTGTTAAGATGTCCATCCATCTCCATTTTGACCCCATTCAAGTGATCTGGGGGCAAGATCTCATTCTCATCTTTACTGTCAGCTGGCTTTTCTTTGAGGGCCGAATTATTTGCAGGCCTTGCATAAACATCCATTAGAAGAAATACAAACAGAAGGGACAAATACAGAGATCCCAAACTGCAGAGAAAGGCCTGTCTTGACATCATTTTTTCCTTTTTATTCAAAATATTGGTTG
Source organism: Pygoscelis adeliae (assembly GCF_000699105.1). Classification (NCBI taxonomy): domain Eukaryota; kingdom Metazoa; phylum Chordata; class Aves; order Sphenisciformes; family Spheniscidae; genus Pygoscelis; species Pygoscelis adeliae. Next base: position 1,508,899 of record NW_008824934.1, on the reverse strand, counting down.
ATTAAATTACTGTGAGTGGATTAAATGATCTAAAAACAAAAAGGAAGACACATGCAAATTAAACTCTAGAACATTATGTCACTAATAAAACGTCTCCTAAAGTTCAGAAGAACCTACACACACAAGTATTTGCTGTGAAAGAATAAAAAAGCCTGTTAAATAATAAATACACGACAAGAAGTTAATCTGTGTAAGTCTTCAGTCTGCACAATTGTAACCTCTGTCAGAGGACTTTCGAAGATAGCCTAGTCCTGCTAGTAGCACGGCCTAGTTCTGCCCTGACATCCATCTCCAGGTGTCATGGCATGAGACGACCCGACAACCGAAACCCAAGCGTTTACTGAGAAGTCGACCCAGCGCAGGAAGCACCTACTGTCCGAACGTGCAGCCCAAGCTCGGCTGGGGCAATGTCCCTAAGGCTGGCGCCGCGCTCCCCAGCAAGCCGCAGGAGCAGCCACGACAGCACAACCGCTTACGAGGGATCC
>NW_008824934.1:1507728-1508072 GCF_000699105.1 Pygoscelis adeliae | reverse complement strand
CCCAGCCACGACAGCACAACCGTTTACGAGAGATCTCAACAGCTCGCCTCTTTAGAAAGGCCGGAGGACGTAAAGGTCTTTTTGGAAAGAGCTGACTGAGGGAAATACCATTACAAACGCCATCGCGTAAAGCGGAGCTGAAAACACACAGGAACCAGCCGGCAGGAAAAGGAACCTCAGGGGCTGGACCTGTCACGACCTGCTTGCCGGCGTGTGAAAATCGCTGCCGCATACGAGGCCGCAGGGGCAGGGAAAAGGACCCGACAGAGCGCCGAGGAGCACAGACCCCACAGCCCCGCGAGGCACGGCAGAGCCCTGGGCAGGGAGTACCCGCCCAGCCCGCG
>NW_008824934.1:1446798-1506006 GCF_000699105.1 Pygoscelis adeliae | reverse complement strand
CGCCGGCAGCCCCGCCGCCCTCCCCTGAGGAGACCGCCTTCCTGGCCGTGCTCATCACGAGCGGCCCCAAGTACAGCGAGCGCCGCAGCATCATCCGCAGCACGTGGCTCTCGGCCGCCGGGCGCCCCCCTCACGACGACATCTGGAGCCGCTTTGTGATCGGCACAGGTGGGCTCGGGGCAGAGGAGCTTCGTAGCCTGGAGCTAGAGCAGAGCCGGCACAGAGACCTCCTCCTTCTGCCAGAGCTGCGGGATTCCTACGAGAACCTGACTGCTAAAGTCCTGGCCACGTACGTCTGGCTGGATCTGCACCTGGACTTCCAGTTTGCCCTGAAGGCCGACGACGATACCTTCGTACGCTTGGATGTGCTCGTGGAAGAGCTGAGAGCCAAGGAGCCGCGTCGCCTCTACTGGGGCTTCTTTTCTGGCCGCGGTCGAGTCAAATCCGGTGGCAAATGGAAAGAGAGCGCCTGGGTGCTCTGTGACTACTACCTACCGTACGCTCTGGGTGGTGGTTATGTGATTTCTGCAGATCTGGTGCACTATTTGCGTCTTAGCAGAGACTACCTGAACATGTGGCAGAGTGAGGATGTTTCCCTGGGGGTGTGGCTGGCTCCCATCGATGTGAAGAGAGTGCACGACCCTCGTTTTGACACTGAGTATAAGTCACGAGGTTGCAACAATAAGTACATAGTAACTCATAAGCAAAGCATCGAGGACATGCTGGAAAAGCACCAGACCCTGGCTAAAGAAGGAAAGCTCTGTAAGGAGGAGGTTAAGCTCAGGCTTTCCTACATGTATGATTGGGGAGTGCCTCCTTCACAGTGTTGCCAAAGGAAGGATGGCATCCCGTGAAAGCCTGAGGAAGGAAAAGGCAGAATGTTGATGGACTCTCTTGAGCGTGGTTACGGTTACTTGGGGAGAATCCCAGTAATTAGGGCTTAAAAATTACTCAAAAGATTTTGCACGATTCATTATGTCACAATCAATGAAACCCTGAAACTCCTAAGAGCTACTGATGTGGCATGATGTAGAGATGCTTAAAAAAAAAAAAAAAAGACAAAAAGCATGGAAAGGCTCATATGACAGGATTGAAGGCAAATAATTGGTTGCAAAATACAGATAGTACAGAAAATTTGGGGGAGATAACTTGGATGAAAAGTTGCTGGAAGATTTTTAACAGAACCTAAGATTTATTTGCTAAAGATCGTGACAGGCCTTTATGCTATCTATAAGATTGTGAAACTAGCATCTGCTGTTTATTTCTTGGCAAGGAACAAGTGTCAGTTTGGCAAGGTTTGAAGATTCTAATGGGGCCGCAAATCAGTTGCTATTGGCAGTGGGAACAGGTGACTGGTTATTGACACAAGCAGTCAAGTGAAGGGAACAATTTCACGTAGGATATTCGCGTTAGGGGAGGGAGAGAGAGTCTGTTCTTTGGCGAGTGCTCTGATTTACAAGAATGGAATTATTAGACCTTCTGTGTAACTTGTCTCTAAGCTTTTTGTTGTTTTAAAGAGTAAGTCTATATTTAGAAAGGTGGATGAGTTATGGTATTTGGCAGATAGAGAATACATTATCTTATTTTGGGATCAAATAGTTATGCTACAAAGCTAGCCTTCAGTTGTTAGGCATAGGTGTTGTTCTTAGCTTATCCTCCAAACATACCATGTATGAAGAAACATCTCGTCTCCCAACAGTAAGTAATCTCACTGACTACTACAAGGTCAGACGTTGTAGGCTTCAGGCTTATATTGTTCCAGATTGCTTCTGTAAAATGTAAATTAGCAGGATTAGATCAGTGGAAGCTATTCAGAGTTCAAACAACGTTGCCCTAACGTGGGTACCTCAGCTAAGAAAGTAAACTCTGTATGTAGTCAAGAGAAATAGGTTCCCCCCACCCCCCAAATTCCTGTTTGAGGAGAACCTTGTCTCTCTTTTCAGGAGCTACCCTGCAATCTAAGGAGACTAATCCCCCAACAGTCACATTTAGATGCCCGAAGCTAGACTGTGTGGATTCTCCGCTTCTCTCCAATAGCACCTTATAGTGGAACTAAAAATAATCTTACAGGAGGTCTAAGTTAATTGCTCAAGTGATATGTCAATAAATGGGATCATGTCCCTTAGTCCTGCCTACACTACAAATAATTCTAGTACTGACAGCTTCTCAGCATCAGGTGCGGTATTGAAAGCAGACAGGACATTCTTGGCTGTAGAACAGATCACTTCTTACACAATTTCGCCATATTACTTATCTGCAAACCGTTAGGTAAGCCTGTAATTCAAACATTTTTGAATAGCAGGTGCTCTAATACACAGAAATATTTTTTTTCCAGTACTAATACAGAGCTACTGACTTCCAGTAACCTTTGTCAGCTACAGATCTTTCAGTATAAGCAGAGTTTTTACTTTTATGCCTGAAGGGCATTCTTAATTATCAGTTTTACTGTTTGTTGCACACTGCACTTTCATACAATTTCATTTCCTCCTCTTGTCTCATTTCATTTCCTCCTCTGTTCCCACCTGCAGGAAGAGACAAATTGCAAAGAAAAAAAAGGGTGCTAGTATCTCTGTATTTTTGCTTCTTAAATTATCAAGTTAGCAATTCATACCAAAGGAATCAAGTATGGGTGTTTTGTTATTCTTCTCTTGTTTTGATTAAATTACTGAGGATTAAGAGAAGTCTTCTGCAGAGGCTGATAATTCTCTATTTCGAAAATCTGAACAGATCTTTGACTTCCTTCTAAAACAAAGTTAAATTAAGATACTGACAAAAATAAGTTATTTTAGCATGTGTCCCTTCTAATGCATGCTTATGTATTGACAGATAGGCAGATGTGCTTTTCAGCAAGGCATACTATTCCAAAACAAGAATTTTACAAGATTTCAGGAAAATTGAATTGGTTTTAGCATTTTAAAAAATATCTGTTTGCCATTTGGGGTTCACTAGTATTGTGTGTATATATGTGATTAAATGCTTCTAACGTGAGTATTTATTTATAATTATTGAAGATGTATTATGTATAGGAAATAGGATATTAAATGTCATTTTAAATTTGTTTAAGGAGGTACTGTAATGTCCATGAGAATTACATATCAAGCAGTGCTTGAATTTATTGGTGTACAAGCCATTATTTAAAGTACCAGGATCTGAACTGCGGTTCAAAAGTCTGCTGCATGTCTCTTAAGCTAGTAAGAATGTACCGTTCATCCATTCCTACCAATAACCGTGTTCATGGAAGTTGTTTACGTTGTTGACTTTGACTCTCCCTGCCCACAACGCCCATCCCCACCCCCCAAAAAAAAAAGTGGTTTTCATTGCTGGCAAAATCAATGGCAGAGAAATGCTGGATTTCCATCTGGTATTTGACCCCACGGAAGACATTATGCATACAAATACTTAATAGTTAAGAAATTCTCTTGAGGAGTTTCTTGCACAAGTGCCAGGAATACAGCGTGCGCCCTGAAGCACCCAGCGTAGCAGATCTCTTGGCAGCAGCGCAGCCCGTTGCCGGCCTCGGTGCACTGCCCGCATACTTGCAAGGTGAAGCTCAGGAACGACGGTGACCACTCTTGCGTTCTTGGTACCCGCATCTCGGTCTGGCACAGCTTCGTTATACCCTTTTCTCTTCAAGGTTACCCATGCGTCGCTCTAGTTGCACAACAAATTAACATGGAAGGCTTGACGGATTCTTGTCCTTTAGTAAATGGTTTTAGTTTTCTTAGTAGACGCCCCCTTACTGCAAATATAGCGATTAGCTTTCAATCCCAGTTAACTGGGAAATTCCACTAAAGTAAAAGATGAAGTGTTTAAACTTTTTTGGTATTTTAAAAGCAAATTGAATCATTTGGGAGAGAGCAGATATCCCACATGTTGTGTGGAAAAACCCAGAAAAACATTAACTAGCACAGGATTATTTTTTTTATATTTTACTAGAAAGAATTTGAAAGTGAAAGACCTATTGATGTTATTTTGAATAATTGAAAAACATCTGAGTATTGCATGAGTGAGTCACGAAAGTTTTAAAGTTTCAATCCAAAATTCATTTTTGAGCCCATTTTTTTCTAAAGCAAAATATAAAGCACATTTTGAACAACATACGAATTGAATATTTTAAAAGAAGTCATTAAAGGCTGTCTTTCGTACCTCCTCAGGATCGGGTTCCGTATTTCCTGACATCATCTCAGAAATCTAGTATATGATGTTTCTGTACTTGAAAACCATGATGTAATCTTTGTCTCTCTTGAAAGTCAGGGGGAGGAGTCTGACTTCAGTGGGTCCAGCATTTGGGAGGATGTTTAAGTGCTGCTGAGAAATAAGCGGGTTTTGGCCTTTGTAGCAGCTGTGTTAGACTGGAAAGTTTGGTTGTGGGCCTTAGCGAAAGCGAAGTTATCCAGGAACAGATTTATCTTCTTTTTTTGTAGCCATTCTTAGTGGCGATAGGTTAGTGATTTGTTGGGCTTTTTATTTTTTTAAATAGTGTTTCTGCTGGTTTCCAGGTTTTCTCTTCATAAATACTGTGCATTTTTAATATTATTGTTAGTATGGGGAAAAATTATCACCTCAGCTTTTCTAGATATCAGTGTGTTACGCGCTATAAGTTAGGCAACTATGTCAAGTCTGTAAGCTTATGTTAGTATCCGTTCAGGACTACCATTGAGTTGGTCTGTAACACTATTGAGCTTTTTGTTATTGTTTACAGATTTTTTTTTATTTATTTATTTTTAAATCGGGCATTTAGCATTCTACCAGAGCTACTAGATACAGTAGAGAAATTAATTGTTCATGACGTGTCCTATCTGTGATCATACCTAAGACTTGATACTGAAATATTTAAAGCTGACAATGGCATAAACTTAACTAGAAAGTTGATTTTATTTTCCAGTTAATTTTTTTTAAGTTATGTGCAACATTACTTAATTACTTTAGTGTGTAAAAATAAGTAGCTAAAACATTAATTTCCATACTAAATAAACTAACAGTTCCACTTAAAGAACCCTCAGGCTTCCAAGAATTCCTATAGTCAGTTCAAGATTTTTAAAAAAACCAGCCCAACTTAGAAATTACTATTCCTGTAGCTGAATACTTTCTTTTCTGAATGTCTAGCCTTGTTCGTGTGAAGTTTGCTCAAATACAGCTTCTATGTGTCGTACTTTTGATAAATGTTACATTTTCTGTAGTTGAAATGCCTTTTTTTTGAGCATTTAAATTTGTATTTCGTATCTGTTAACGCTAATGTTTTGGGGGCCAAGGTGTTAGCTTTGCAGATTTGATTAAAAGCCCAGCAGCACGGGAGGGTGATGAAGAGTTGCATCTCTATTAGTTTCTGTTCAGCTCCAGCATCAGAGTTGAAATATGTTTTTGGTATTGCTGTATGCTTGACAAGCTGTCAACACCTACACTGCTATAAATTTTATTTAGAACACACTCCCTGCAAGACTCAAATCTGTTGCTACATGTACCTGTGTAAAATATACTTTTACCTTGGAACTGGAACTACTTTATGCCAACATAATATGCCAGTTATTACTTTCTAATACAGACTATTTAGGTAACATCTAGTAAAACTTGGAAACGGACCAGTCTGTTACTTATAGCCTGTCTGAAGCTGAAGGATACTACATAATAAGCGTGCCTTTATGAAGAAGAATTAGCGTGGGGTACTGTGCTGAGTATCTTTTAAAGAATTGAATGAAATTGCACATTTTTTGCAGCCGCATAACTTTACCATTTGGGGGTGGGGTGTGGCACACAGTCCATTTGCTCAGCATTTATATAGGAAATAAACTGCTAGAAACCTGAAGCTATCTGTGATGATGAAAACTCTTGGTAATTGCGTAAGCGTATTGTATATGTATTTATGTCCTTTCATGTATGCCTTCATTGGCCAAAGGATCAGTGTGATGTGATTTTTAATAAAAGACTTTTGCTGTATAGGCGATTGCTTGTTCTATGTAAGAAAAGATACAAGTGTGGTTATTTTACCATGCTGCTGTCTGAGAGGCACAGAGGATTGGCTCAGTCTTAAGCAACTGCACAAAAATGCTTCAGTTAACGTCAGTAATAGCGACTGAGCAGCACGCCAGAACCTTGAAGTAGCTAGTGGCCTAGAAGGAATGCCACTGGGTCACACACGTACACATAAATACATGTACCTGTTCATCCATGATTTTACATTGGTAGCGATACAGGGGCATGACTTAAACCGTAATGCAGTCAGAAAAAGGGTTTCTCTGACTAAACAGTGTATTGATTCTGGTCTTGGCTATAGAAGTACTGTAAGCAGTTAGACATCGACAAACATCGTTGGCTATAGTCCTGTTTTACGCTAAAACCCCAAAATACCAGCAACATTCTGACAAAGAAGTGAAAATACTTTCAATATAACATCTGTTCAAATCGTTTCAACACTTCAAGCAGCTTAAATAGTACTAACTAACTTTCTGCTGATGAAGTAGCTAGTCCGTTCTCTTTAAAATGAGTGTGTTCTTGCTGCGTCTTCTTCCACCAAAACCTTGGAAGCACATTTTGGGCTCTAGCCCAGAGCAACACCTCTGTTTTTAGCTAAATAAACCAATCTATTTGAACCCAGAAGCACAAGATGACTCGGAGTAAGACCAAGTTGTTACTTTTGATCAGAAGTGTCCTGGTTCTCACTAGCAGTTCTTCAGTTACCTATTAAGATTTTTCTTGGAGGTGTTTGTAATAAAGTGCACTCTGACCGGAAAACCAATTGTAATTGTCCCTTTTAATACTATGATCTCAAAGTATCACGGTCACCTCTGACACACGGAAAGCTTTGGCAAATTTAATACACTGCTAGCCATATTGGTTAGTTCCTAAGTGGAGAGCAAATGGTACGCTTCCTTCTAGCCCCCTGTGAGCATTTAACTCATCAGCTCAGTGACATTTGTAATAAATATTCATATTGCTGTGTTTGCTGAGGTAGAGGCACAGAGAAGTAATAATAAAACCACTTCTCCAGTGCATTAGCAACTTCAAAACACTAAGGTCTGATGAAGATTTATTTAAACTAGAATTAAGATTGCAACACAATGTTTTTGCTGCGGTTTCACTGAAATCAAAGACATCTCGGGATCTACATACTAGGAAATTCACAGTAGGGATGCAGCTAACCACTAAAATTAGCACATTGTAAGCAGCTTATGATTCGTATTTTTCCACTATGCAGAAGCCTATGAGAAACAGCGGCCCTTCTCAAGTGTCCAGGTGTCATACCGGGTGTCCATTCTGCAGAAGGTAGAAGAAGACACGGCGTACCTGGAAAGCCGTATCTAAGCAGTTTAAGTGAGGAGAGGAAGTGCCCACAGTACCATTCCCTCGAAACAGAGCACCGCGGTTGCAGGCAGCAGGAGCATTCTCATTTAGAGTAACAGGTATTCAGTTTTACGCACGTAGTGTAGTTCAGAACAGTGGTAAGCCAAATAGTTAAGATTTCAGTCTTGTAAGATATTTATAGATATGGTGCTAGGTAAACACATGCATGTTCATTTTAAAAACGGAAGAGCAAGTCTGAAATTCCTCATCTACGGAGGCTGGAACAAGGAAGTATTTCAGTGCTCTGGAATTTTTAAGACAAGCCAAGTGACGATACGGAGCAGGTTCCGTATGGATTCCATGCTTGCACCCTGGCCCGTAGGCCATAATTAAATTCAAAATTTCATGCTCTCCTCATTCCAGCAGCAGTGGCATTAGGCTTTAATTAAAATTCATAAAGCACTACGATTGCCAAATAATACATGCAGTCTCCTCTTTTACCAAAATAGTAAGTCCAACGGTAAATCAAACTTCATTTGAGATGAGAAGAGCTCTTGTCAATTACAAATGCCGTAGTGAAACATTAAAAACACACTTGAACGGAGTTCTAACCTGTCAGATTAGTAACCTTGGGCACACTGTATAGACTTGGCGGCCAACAAATATAAGTCAGCAGATCCCTTATTACTTTTATCCATGTAGCAACTTTGCACTGAAGTCGCGTCAATCATTTTTTTGCAATTCCTTAGAGTATTTGAAAAACAAGACATCACTAATAGCTTGCAAGAGATCATACCAGGTAGCCTGTTACAATATAAAGAAAAGTTATTTTCTGGTTACATGCAAGATACTGAAAACACCAGCGGATTTCACATAGTTAATACTTCCATGTACAGCCAGAGAAGCAATTTGTGTTGGTTCTGCTCTAGCCACGGCAGGGATATTGGTCTACTATCAGAGTACAGAGAAGAGAAGAATCTGTTTTAAAAAAGTCAACGAAACAGCTATTTCAATCTGTCTCGTCACGTACCTCAGGGTTTCCCCTTTTTTTCTGGGCTGACATAGTCAAATAGTCCCGTCCCACACCTATCTAACCAGATGCGGTATCATTTTAAAGGCTCTGTCACCAGCAGTGCTTCTGCTCCCCAGCAGTATCTGAGGCAGGAGATAACCAGAGCCACAAAAACGATGCTGGATTCTCCTCCCAGTTTACTCTTAATCTGTACATGGTTTGGAATGTCTAGGGCACAATACAAACTCACCTTTATTCTACATTTGGACAAAAAGCAATTTATGTGTCAGTAAGAGGGGATAAGGAAATTTGGCTTCAGCAATACTGCACGCTGTTCAGAGTCTTTGCAACGATCACATCCAGCTAAGCACTACCATCGCGAAGTGCCCCAGCAAACCCTTAGGTAAAACTACAAAACAAATAGTGGGAAACTCTTGTTATTCCTCTACCTCAGCGGTTTCTCCGGCAGTCGTGAAAGAGGGAGAGCAGAGCGCAGTACCGAGGGGGATGTTCCTAAGGGAAGAAAAGTGCGTTCAGTCCCGCTGCGCCAGCATGCCCCGGGGAGAAAGGGCAGTACAACACCCTTTATCCTCGCTTTGCCACTGCACTGGGATGAAGGGGTAGTGTATCTCAGAAACAGAATCTAGACTTCAAGTCATCAGTATTTCTTCTGCTGCTTCTCAAGTAGCAAGGAGACAGCCACATCAGTGCAAGAACGGGGAAATGAGCTTTTGACCCCAACTCAAGGTCAGGGCAAACATTTTTATTCTCCTTTTCTGAGATATTTATTCACCCCACTTGGTGCCTAGAGTCATAGTAAAAGAATAGTCTTTCATTATCAGTTTCTATCAATTTGTACAAGTTTCTGAGGAAACCAGGAGCAAGTGGATTAGACCAGATTTGTTGGTTTTGTTCCTTTTCTCCTCACACCCAAGTTTGCTGGGAGGCACCATGAATTATGTATTATTTGCTCTACTTAGGACCTAGCCACCCTGTATCTTTAAATTACTGTCTCCGGGACACAGCAAGTTTTTGTTGCTCAAAGCTTGTTTCAAACTCAGTCATCCAATTCCAAAGAAAGCTAGTTCAGAAATTATTCCAAAGCCAAGCAATCTAAAGTAAATAAAGGCACATGTATAAGACCCTGAATCTATGACGAGTTATTTTGCTACCTGATGTTAGATGTTTTAGTTCCAACACAAATGATCAAATTGCTATGGAAGTGAACGTAAGGGGGAGAAGACTGACAAATAATGCAAGGGAGCTAATTCAAAACAGGCTGCCCAGGTCATCAACCAAAGAAGATACATATAAAGATTTCTGCCAGTAACCAAGAAAATTGCCTAAAAATCGAATTCATGGATTATAGAAAAATAGAGACAACCAGTGTCCAAGAGCACACAGTGTTTCAGTTTTACAGTGAAAACAAGTCAGCTCAGAGGTGAAGTGACTTGTCCAAGATCGCATCAGAAGCTGGCAACAGATCAGAAGCTAGAAACTGGTCACTGGTGCTGTTAGGCTAATGCCCTCCTCTTACTAAGGAGAAAGCTGATGATAGCATTCCAAATCTTACACACAAGCTAATCGTACGTTCTTCCTTTCAAAAGAAACATGCCAGAACCATACAAATCCAACGGATTTTCATCCTGTTTGTGACAACAGAGCTAAGCCATCTAACTCTCCCTTGTTTTTATAATGTTTTGTTTCCATCTGTAACTGCCCCAAGTCATGGATATCTAGGCACTCGTAGCAGATTGTCAGTGAGTTACAATGGTAATTCTCAGCCTTTGAGTCTAAAAAGATTAGCCCTTCAGATGGCTTTTCATCGAGTGCTGGGGTTATTAACCCCAAAGCAAGTTCTTACACAGCAAAAGAGAAGCAAGCAAGATGGGCTAAACTGGTCACATCCGCTGAAGGTTTGCAGTTAATGGACAACACCAGATATTCAACAAAAGTTTTCAGAGAAGTGTGAAACCCCCCCCCCCCCCCCCCCATAACACAGGACTCCAGAATAGACAAGCAATACGTTACCTCTCCTCTAAATCCAAACCCGCCCTCTTTTGCAACAGCCCAACTGTTGTTAGAGGAGGACTGTTCAAAGACCATCTGCCTGAGAGCCAAAACAAGCCTTTCAACTCATCAACCTTACCTTTTTTTCCAGGAGGGTTGCAAATAAAAGCCATTTACCCAATGTGACTTCCACAGCATGAGGTCCATTATCACAGCGCAAACACTCCACACCAAAAAACCCCACAGAGCTCTTCTTTCTGCTTTTATAAAGACCAGTTGGTCCTCACCTTATTACTGACCTCAGGGAATCAGCTGGGAATCATAGAATCGTCTAGGTTGGAAAAGACCTTTAAGATCATCAAGTCCAACCGTTAACCCTGCACTGCCAAGTCCACCACTAAACCATGTCCCTAAGCGCCTCATCTACATGTCTTTTAAATACCTCCAGGGATGGTGACTCAGCCACTTCCCTGGGCAGCCTGTTCCAATGTTTAAGCACTCTTTCAGTAAAGACATTTTTCCTCACATCCAATCTAAACCTCCCCTGGCGCAACTCGAGGCCATTTCCTCTCGTCCTATCGCTTGTTCCTTGGGAGAAGAGACCGACCCCACCTCGCTACAACCTCCTTTCAGGTGGTTGTAGAGAGCGATGAGGTCTCCCCTCAGCCTCCTTTTCTCCAGGCTAAACAACCCCAGCTCCCTCAGCCGCTCCTCAGCAGACTTGTTCTCCAGACCTCTCACCAGCCTCGTTGCCCTTCTCTGGACACGCTCCAGCACCTCGATGTCCTTCTTGTAGTGAGGGGCCCACAACTGAACACAGTATTCGAGAAGCAACAAATCAGCTACAGGTGAGGATTAAGCCCAACTATTTTAAAGGGACATCCCCACATAAGTATTGTCCACCTGTTTTCCCTGACACAATTAAAATGTGTCCAATTTTTTTAAAATGCACTTTCATCCAAACTAAAATCTTTCACATACATATAATGAACTTACTTCTTTTTACATCTTTGCTACAAAGATTTAAAATAAGACTTTTCTTCCTTTTTTTTTTTCATAAATAATTCAAAATATCTTTCAAATTTGTTATTGAAGCAGACTTTGGAAGCAAGGTAATCTATTCGGAACGCTCCATAGTTTTCCTGTTTACTTGCCCTGTACAATTCAGTCACTAGATGTCACTACGTGCCTTTAAGAGCACATAAAGGGGATGTGTTCCTCGGTTGAAAAAAGACTCGACGCAGGAACCTGAACAGTGTCGACAGACGTTTATGACTAAAATCTAGCTGTGTTCTCTAATAACTGTCTGCTGTTTAACACAGACTCAGATCGGGGAGAAAAGGAAAAAAGTTCTCCAATTCAGAAATGGGATTCTGAAGGAATTGTTGAGGATGGAGCCAACATGTTCCATGTAACTAGTGATTGATGACGCATACCCAGATTTTAAAGACAGACCTTTGTAGAAGCCCACAAAGCCCCCAAAACTGGAGAAAGCAAATTAACTAAAAATGATGAGCCACATTTTGGTCAGTGTGATAGTGAAGTTTAGACACCATTTGGGAGCTACAGTAACTTGGGATTATGGAAAGATAACTAACTGTGCCGGTTATGGAAAAAAATGCAGCTATGATTTGCCAAAATCTTTGGATGGCTTTTTCTTGTGTCTGTATGTTTGTGGTAAAACTGGCCAAAAATCGTACATCAAAGGACTTTGTTGTTGTTGGGGGAGGATTGGCAGGTGGAAGAGAAATAGCTTTTCAATGAAGTGGACATTTTTTAAAGAACAAGCCAAAACAAAACAAACCCCCCAGTCCCCATGCGCCCCCCCCGCCCCCTTCAATCAAGTTTTTCTGTGGTTTCATCTGCTGAAAATACAATTTATTTGAGTCGTCAAATTTAGTTTTCTTAAGGGAAACCCTCCCCCAAAACATTCAAAGAAGAATTCAGTTCCAAAAAAATGTCTGTGTGTGACACCTTGAACTTTTGGGTTGATTAAAGGGTATGTAGAACTGAGACCTATTAAAAATTATCAACACACTGATGGAATCTAGGAGCTTCTCAGGTAAGTCTTTTCTGGGATAAGGAACTAATTACTCATTAATTAAAACATTCACCTGGCATTTGATGCTGAAATTTAGGGAGTGTAAAAAGAATTTTGAAAAAGCAGAGTTAAGGAATGAGTTATCAATACTTACATGTTATTGCAGGGGAAATAAATACTTGTTCTGAGTCAGATTCCAAAGTCCTCATTAATTCTGAACAGGACCCCCCCAGTAAAACAATTCCCCTGTGAGTGCAACAGCACTTTCAGGGAAATACTGAGCAACTCTGAGAATCAGGCCCCGTCTCCTGGCTTGCCTATACCGCTGCTGCCGTATGTGAGCTCTAGAGCACGCCAGGCAAAGCGGAGCCGCGGTGGGGTTCCACCCCGGTGTCCCAGCGTGGTCCTAGCACTGCCTAGGGTCCCGCTCAGATCAGCCAGGGTTTCTGTCCGTGCAGGCCGTAATGCAGGAATACTTATTTATGTCTTAGTGGGTATGGGGTGGTACAGCTACGGCCTCGTTCCTGCACCGTTGTCGAGCTGTCATAGCCTTATGCTTTTATACCCAGGTCACAAACAGTGCATGAAATCCAAACTTCAGCCATACTTTCCACATCCTCTCCTCTTTGTCTTTTTTTTTATTATCGGTTTCAAGGAAAACATGGGGAAAAAATGTGGAAAAATCTAGACACTGATTCATGTTTTGATGAAAACTCGAAAAGCCACAAGCCCGCACACCCACCCCCTGCCACCCACTATTTGATGATCACTCTGGCCCTGATTTCTGGAGACGCCAAGGCAATCGCCTCTGCCCGGCACAGTAGCGTGCTTTAGCAAGTTGGCAGGGAGGCTAAAAAACATCTAGTCATTTAAGACCACAAGCCCCACCTTCTGGTGGTCCATGTCATTCCCTGCTTTGCTTGACGGCCAAGATCCAAGGAATGCGAGTCCTGTTACAGCAGCTGTTTATTTTCCAGGCAGCAGGCTGATGTGCAGTACTGAAATCTAAAGTGTTGGACAAGTAGAGAAGTTCCACACAAAGAGGCTCTAGTGCAAAGTGCACCGTGCATAAGCAACAGAGGGGACTGGAAAATTAATAACACTGTCTTTTTTAAATAAAGGAAAAGGTTGTTGTTGTTGCCAGTGATCAATTGATTTGGGGCAGTGCCAAATGGCTCCAGTTGGCTTTGAAGCATCATAGCACAAGACACTGCAAAAACATTTATCCAGAACAGATCCTAGCCACAAGAGTTACAAATATTTACTTTATATATTTACTTTAGGGAAGGACTCAAGCCAGAGATAGTAGATCTTGATTGCAAACATACCAGCAATTGAGGTGCTAAGAACTGGAGTTTTGCGTCTAATCTCTCTGATCTTATCTTGTCTAATATATTTGTCTTTCTTTCCATGCCTTGACCTCAATAAAACAAGAGTTCTACGCACTGGAAAACCACCCCTATAAATGTGCCATGCTGAGCTCCAGGCCTGAATCTCTGGCTCTGCTAGGACCAAGGAGGCCAGGAGCTAACCCAGACTTAGATTAATTTCAGTATCTTTTGTCGTTCCTTAGATGTTTACTCACTGCACACTTGCACGTTCAATTTTCTCTGCTGTCTCTGTCCTAATTTGCAGCTAGTCGCTCATAGTCCCTAGCAAGTGGCTTCTCTGTGAATGCTACACTGTGTCCCTTCCTAAAAACAAATCTTGCTGAGTTTGGCTGCAAAGAAGGGTAAGGGAATCTTCAGCCATGCAGGGACTTTCCCCAGTATGAGGTGCTGTGCACATGAAGTTAGGAAAGTTACAGCCATTCTGGCTTTCTTTACCATTCCTAATGCCTGGTTTCATAGGGACTCCTGGCTAGTAAGATGGTTGGTGGGATTTTATCTTTCTTTCTCTGACTTGCCTTCTAGGGTGCTACTCTGCAAAGTTTTTCAGGGTGGCGGGTCACTCAGCTGCTTCTTCTTGCCCGATAGCAGAGAGCAACGGATGGCTCACCGTGGCAGTGGATGGCTGTAGAGAGACAGAGAGGAGAGATTCCCTCAAGGAGACGTGACTGAATGGCAAAAGGGTGCCCTAGCAAGAGGCACTGGCACAAAGGAGAAGAGCTACCGGTGATCCACTGTGAACGGAGAGGACGGTCTGCCCTCCACACCTTCAGATTTGAAGAGTCAGGTTAGCCAGCTCCTTAACCAGGTGCTGGAAGATGCAGTTACTCCTGGAACCCTCTCTCTCCTGGAAGTGCAAAGTAACATCTACTGCTGAGTGCTGGAGCAGTAACATATTGGTGCTGAACAGTGCTTAATGCAGCCTGCAAGGCTGGTCACTTTTTCATTATAAAGGAAGAACTGACCAATTAATTGCAGTCAGGACTCCTGGAGCCTACCATCAGATTAGTCTGTAGCCATGGGCAGGCCTGCCAAACCATGGTCTGCAATGCCCTGGGTTCTTAATCTGCTCTGTATCCATTATTCCAACAAAATCCAGTGGAAATAGTTCTTAAAATGAAACTATAACTACTCCATGCCTCAGTTTCTCCCTCAGTAAATTGATAATAACGTTACCTCTTCTCAGGGCACTGTGAAGCAAAGCTATCAAAGGCCTTTGGGATCCAGGCATGGCTGGACTTCGGGAAGTGCCTGATTATCTTACACTTTGTAAAAGTCCAATCTGGCTCCTGAAAAGCTTCATCAAAGCAAAACCCATAGCTGGAAGGTTTATGAGGACAGGGAGAGGGGTAAGAAAACAATAACCAAGATCTAATTTCTTAGGAGTAACAGATAGTCCCGGGAGGATATAATTGAAGTCTCTAATAGCTGCAGATAAGATCAGACTGAGTTACTATTTTCAGCCAGTCTCAGACATCACGACTGGAGTCACCGAAATAAATTCTAAAACCTGAGACAAATGAAATGCAGTGATCAGGAAGCTGCAGGGTCCCAAAGAGCAAGACACGGCAAGAAATACATAAATATTGCAACTGGGTGGAATCAGCCACTAGGCAGGGATGTCCTGTCCCAGTTGTCCTAAGTGCTGGAGTCACTGAAGAAGAGACAGATGCCTGTTTGGGGAAGAACTCAGATGAAAAAGAGGAACCTGAAGGGGTAAAATGACCTTGATTTTAATTCCAGCTGTGACAAGAACAACTTTATCTGCATTACAGTGCGCCAACAAGAGCTCTCTCCTCCACTTGCTTTTAGAAAAGAGCGGGGCACAACCACAAAAGACCCAGAGCCACGTTTAGCGCAGGCGGTTGCTCTGGGGTGATGGGTAGGAGCCTGCAGAAGTGGGCAATGCCTGAGTGAAGTCAGTGTCTCCCAGCCGGGGATCTGCTCACCAGGCAGTGGTTCCAAACGAGCTACACAGATAACTTCAAAGATCACCAGGGTGAAGACTAGTGGGACTACTAGGGGTAAATTTTGTATGATTTTAGCAGGGAGATGGTGGGATTGGGAGAGGGAGAGAATTTTGTTTGGCTGGGAGGAGGTACTTACCCTGGGAAGAAAAAGGAAGGCTAGTGACTAAAGGCAGTGTGATCTCAGAAGCCCACTTCATATGTTATGAGCTGTGCATTCCTGAGTCCTACACAGCACCCAGCCGCCTGCGGGTCACGCACATGGGTGCCCTGGTTTGAGAATTCCTTCCTCTGCTTCTTGTTTGGTGCGTTGATCGCCCACTGTAGTTGTCTTAACCTGCCCACAGGCCTATAAATCCTTGTCTGAGGACCTCAGAACACACCCCCTGAACTACCAAAGAAGTGGGGTGTGCCTTCAGCTGCCTCTTTCCAAACACAAGCTACTGAGAAGCAATAGGGTCAAGGGCCCAGGGAGCTGGGCTTGTTTAGCCTGGAGAAGAAAAGTTGGGGGGAGCCTAATAGCAAGCTTACAGTACCTGTGAGAAGTTAGCAAGAAGACAGATCCAGGCTCTTCACGCTGGCGTGTGGCAGGAGGGCAAGAGACAATGGGCATGTTGAAATAAGAGAGGTTCAAACTGGATTAAAAGACCTTTTTTTTCATCATGCAAACAGTCAATTACTGGGACATCTTGCCCAGAGAGTTTGTGCAGTCTCCAACTATGGAGGTTTTCAAAACCCAACTGGATAAAGCCCTGAGTAACCTGGTCTGCCCCCAAAGCTGACCCCACTTTGAGCAGTAGGTTGGACTAGAGACCTCCAGAGGTCTCTTCCAACGTTAATTATCCTAGGATTGACAGCAAGTCTGCCTCCACTCATCCTTGGCATGCGTAGAGATCAGCCTTAGCCAAGGCACATGACAAATGAGAGATTACATCACCAGGCAGGGGAATGCTTGGGAAACATCCCATCACTTGCCTTACATCAGTTCCACATCGGCTCGTGCAGAGAGCACCCCACCCAATCCATGTGGAATCTGTTCACTCCCTACCTCTGACAGCTTGTTTATTCCAAAGCATTTGGCTCTCAATGCCTTGCAGATGAAATAAGAGATCAAAGGCTCTAATTTCCTTTCCTCCCACTGCATTCCCCTTCCACGTTCAGGCTAGGGTTCATATTGACCAGGGATTTCTTCATGGCACGGGAAGTACAGTTTTGAAGAATCCCTAGCAAAAGAACAGGCACAAGCCAGGAGCAGGTTGGAAGCGGCTGCAGATTCCTTGACTGGGGAATTGTAAGAGGCTGAGTTAGCAGCACTTGGGAGTAGGGTTATTCAGAGTCAAGAAAAAAAGACAGGTTCAGAGATATTACTGAACAGGTACAAAGCTAGCTGAAAGGTCCTGTCCTTACAGACAGGGTTAGAAGTGCTAGGCCAGTTCTTCCACGAACACTAGGAGCTGAAGGGAGCTACTTCCATTTAGTTCAGATACTAAATGGGGCTCCCATTACCAGACAACTTTCCAGGCTCAACCTATCCTCACAGAATCTCTACTAAAAAGGTTAGTGCTACGGAGTAATTTCAGAGGGGAGCTGAGGCACAGGGAGACCAAGATGACAACTATACATCATCCCTCAGATCCAAGCTTGGTCGCCTACTCTACAAGCATGACACAAGCCAGCTGTCTCAGGAAGATATTGTAACCATGTTAGCATGGTGCTGAACTCAAGATAATCGGCTCAGACACCCAGCCCCAAAAGTTAACAGACCACAAGGGACCTGCTGACATTGCCAGTCAGGAGCAAAATCAAAGAACGGAGCCATGTTTTTGCGGTCCTATGGGGGCCCTCAGGCTGCTGGGGCATCTCTCCTTAGGTTGCACAGCAGCAGCACCGAGGTCTTGAAGTGTCTCGGTGTCCCCATTCCTTGAATTATTCGGAATGTGTTCTTTCTTCTGCTGACTGAAAACAACCTGTGATTCACCGATTTCTTTCTAAGCAAACACGCAACCTCTTCCATGTAATCAGAGTTTGTTTATTTCACTGCTTCCCCTTTCATGTGAGGCCTATGGCTTTCCATTTCTTTTCAGGCATCAAACACTAATTTCACTTGGCTTTTGTCAGTGAAATGGGCTGGAACAGAGAGTCATAAACAACTGGATCAGTAACACTGATGTTTATTTAAAAGGCAGTTATGGGTTTTTTTTTTTTACCGTCATTTTTTAACTCTTGAAATCCAGCCTCTTTCTGCAGCTGTGTTGTTTCCCTCTCTGGCTTCAGAGAGCAAGAAACTGAAGGAGGAAAAAAAACAAAAAAATTAAAGATAGAAATTGGGATAAAATGATTATTTAGTAACCATTGGTCCTTGGGAGTCAATCCTGCGTTTCACTGGCATTGTGTGCTTAATAATGAGTGCACACATCTGCGTTTGGAGGATCATGCTCTTATTTGTGAATGACATTAGATAGCCAGGTTAGAAGGAAGGAAGGAAATGTGAGGAATTCTTTTCCCCCCTTTTTTTTTTTCTGGGCAAATCTAGAACAAACTAGTGAAATGGGCTTGGGCAAACAACATTTTAATGTAGCTGCATTGGGTAACAATCACAAACTGAAGATAGTAGCACAGGTTTGACAAGAACTAGAGCCCTAAAGAGCACAGCCAGAAACGCACCTGGATTTACAGTCTGAACTGGAGAAACTGTTTTAATATTGTTGTGCTTTTCCCTTGAACATTTCATGACTACGAAGACTAGATTTCAGAGCTTTCTTCTTTTCATTTCCACAAAGCAGGTGGAAATGCAAACTAAATGCCTGTGTTTGGAGGCTTGTGCAGATGCTGAAGCAATACAGACTTCTGCTGGGCAAATGTATTCTGGTTCAGGCCAACTGTTCTCATTTCTCAGCACTGCTGTTTGCAAGCAAGAGTCCAACAAATGCCATCTGCTACAATGCTTGTTGCTACACAGATGCCCCCATTAGATGGTGGATTAGGGCTGTTGAGTCTATTTTACTATGGCTGCCTAAGAAAGCTAATGTGTTACCTCTGCCCGGCCCCAAATCATCTCTGGAGATCCGTATGTTAAACACTGCAGCATCCTACTGATGAACGCCTCCTCTTTCTGAAGCTTTCAGATTCACACAGAACATTTTCTTGTCCTTGGGGAATGTTGGAAAGAAAACAGTGTTGTCGATAACTGTGAATTGCACTAATTGGGATATTTAATACTTGGTTGCAATTGCACTGGTGCTGAAACCATCATACCCTGGCTATAAAAGACCTTAGTGTCAGAAATACAGTAGAGTTTTTCATGCCAACTGCTGTTCTGGGTTATGGCTCCAGTCTGGCTGCATCGCTCGGTGAAATATGTTATTAGAAAATTAAACCAACAAAGACAATGTTACAGCAATGTTCAGACTGAGCCCAACCCACAGAGTGCTGGGACATTCATCACAGAGCAGGGAATTGCACCCTACGTCAGCCTAGATGGTGCGTACTAGGCCTAATCCTGCAAAGGGCTGAGCGCTCTCCAGGCCTAAAGGCTTCAGTGAACCTGATGGTGCTTAGGATCTCACTCTGCTCCCTGCAGGACTGAGCCCCCCCAGGCACAATGAACCCCCACACCACAACGCCAGCCACAATAGCATGGCTTAGCACTTGCTGGTAAACTGACCCATCGCTCTTTTTCTCAGGGGAAAAAGGCTTGTGTCCCGCAGGCTCGGGGCACAGGCTGGCAAAAGAGCAGATGCCATTTGCTTTCTCTCCCTCTGTCCCTTTCCCCAGCAAAGTGCTGAGACATGGCACCCTTTAACAAAGCTCTTTCTACGTGCCCTGTTCTCCACATAGGGCCAGGAGGGGCCCCTTGCAAGAATGCCGACATAATCCACTGCTTAGAGCCCATTCAAAACAGGGTAGCTTTGCCAAGGCCACCAGCAAGCAAAAAATATTTGCTCTTTGTGGGCTGGCCTGAACCCACTCACTCCTTTCCCAGTGGCTGCCCAGTACTCCTGTACTGGCCCAGCATGGATCTGAACTCACTACCTACTGGTAGAAGAGGCTTCATGCTCTATTAGATTGTGTGCCGTTTAATCAAACTCACGCCATGCTCACTCCACTCACTACAGCAGACACATGGGACTTGCTTTCTTTTCTTAGACAAAGCCTATGGGAGACGCATGAAATTTCATAATCAGGAGTAAAAGAAGAGAAATTTTGTCACTCCATATGCTGGACAAAAATTGATTTTGCAAACATGTGTGTACTTAGTCCAGGAGGCTATCTTTGATAAGAAATAATTTGTTAACGAAGGGAGTTTGGGTGCTGAGGGAATAGATCAGTATTTGATTTAGTATTTCCTCTGCCAAGAAGCAGAAGTGATTGATCCGCTTTGCAGTCTGACTGGTTTTTTTTTGAGAAACTCCACTATATTAAATGAAACATTGATTTTTTTTTCTCCTGTGTACTTACTTGCAAGCACTGTAAAACAACAGAGAGCATGAAAGAGTATCATCTTGCAGTCATCAAACCTAGTATGCTTTTTCCCTCTCAAATCCTACAATGCCACTCAGCCAAACCTTCTGCAGAGGTGGATTCAGAGGCCAGGCCAGAGAACCTTCCAGCAGTAATCTAAACCCCTTCCAGTGGGGTTTATGGGTGAGACAATGACAGGCAGTGTCCTCTGTCTGGTATGGCACTGCTAGCGGGCGCCGTGGTAATGCTCTGATTTATACATTCATTTCCTACTCTCATCTGTGGTTTTGAGTCCCCAGCTCTATAGCAGCATGCTCTGCACAGGGACATCGGCTCACAGAGGAAGGATGGAATAACACTGATGTGTGCAAGCTGCTTTTTAAGAGCCCACAAAAAACCCCAACAGAGCCACAACAAAACACACAACTCAAGAACAACCACTTTTTCTGTGTTGTTGCAGTTGCAAGACTTATAGTCAAAAAGGGGACAAGACAATATCTGCCCAACCATGGCAAAGCGGTGGAAGCCCATGGCTGTTGATGAAGAGTTTCCTAAAATTAAACCATGAAGCATCCGGCTCCTTTTTGTTAGAATTAATCTCTGCGGTGAACACAGAAATAAACTCTTCTCATTTCAAAATATAAGAGAAAAAGGAACGTAAGGGACAGGAATTTGGGCACTGAACAAGAAGCCTGAACAACCAGGCCATGCTGAGAAAGAGGACCCCATAAAACCTTGCAGGAGGTTCCCCTGTGCAGCCAGTAGTGCACACTTCTCACATACGAGGGCACTAGTGTGTTTTTAATTGGGAACAGGTTTACTCTTGGTTCCAGCTCATAAGCAGATGAGAGAGAATAAAAAATGTGGAGGTTTAAATCTGGCCACAGTACAACAATTCTGTTTGCAAAGACATCCCGTAATGAGCCCCTGCTAGGTATGGTAAAAAGGCTTTTCAAAAAGGAAGGATTGTGATTAAATACAAAGGAGGAGCTAAATCAGATTCTGATTTCAGTCTCTGCCATGTATATCTGGAGTCAGACTCGCAAAGTCAGTGGTGTTATTTCAGAACTCACACCAAGGTTGTTGAGAACCGAATGTAGGTCACTGTACTAAGCAGAAATTGGCCAAAAAATATGCTCCTCTTGACTGGGAGCCAGACAGATTCTGAGGTTCGTTTCAGGGTTTGGGGTCGTGTTCAAATCTGGTTCAGAGTCCAAGTCCAGCGGCACCGAAATCTTACAGGCCTCATACTGAAGGAGAATTTCAAATAGTGTTCTGAGATAGTGAGACTTCTGCCATACTGAACGGCCTGAAACTAGGCTGTGCAGAATGTCCTACTATCCCCAGCTCTGGCTGCCCACGTCCGACAGAAGGAAACCTCCACACCCGTTGCATTTCTCCCCCCTCTCAGCATTGTTGCAGCAGGATTATTTCCTGCTAAGACGCAGGACTAGTCCCAGCGATGGCCATGAAGAGGTTAACTAAGCACAGACGGAGGCCAATGTATGTATCTCTCCACATATCCTTGCTGAGGCAATCCGGATTACTGTTCCTGTGTAAATAAAGCATAGTGAAGAGTGGGTGGTCAGCTCCCATCCAATCTGCTATAAAGCATCAATTTTCTGGGCCTGGAAAAACTCCAGCCATGTTGGCCTGATCTGAGAACTGCTAACTGTGCAGCTAAGACATAACTGCCACACCGCACTCCTGCTTTCAACAGACACCAAGGATTTCTCTCTGCATTTATTGTCATCTGCTTCTGAGAGGCCTCATCCAAGGAAATCGATAATTAATGGAACCGACCATTCATTAATTGATCCAAAGCCCGTTAATGGAAGGTGGCATCTGATGAAGGCAGCTTAGGATACAGAAGAAAGGGCTATATGAAGATAGACTGTAAATAGCTAAATTTCATATCGCAATTTTAATAGAATTCCTTTAACTTGTTCACTCTATCTTTCTTTAGTGCTGTCTATTATTACAATGGCCACTGTTGTGTTAAGTGTTGAACAGATCCAGAGGAAAAAAATAGTCTCTTCCAACACAAAATCTGCAAACTAAGGTAAGATAAAAGTAACACACAGATACAGAAAAGAAAAACTAATCAAAAAATACAACAGTTTTGGTCAGCATGCCAAGAAGTGATCTCAGCACACCACGTCCCCAAACTGCAGCTAAGATTTAAGCATCTCTGTTAAGCAGGGTTTTAATGGAGAAATTGAAGAAGTCAGCAAAGCTTTCCTTTCTTCAGCAGCAATTGAGCTCTTCAGTCTGAACAGATTTCAAACAAATGAGCAAACCTTCAGGCCACTTCAAAAACAACAGCCCAGAAATTCATAACAAGTCACATCAAGCTAGGAAGAAATCTACCCCCCAAAAGAGGCATCTGTTCAGTGTGAGAATCCATAAACAGGAAAGGTTGGATTTGATTTTGAAATGCTCTTAAGAGGTACCAGACAGACAGGGCAAGAGCCAGCGCTGTGGGTTGTCTGAGTGCACTGGTACAGTCAAGTGTGTACAAAGCACACGCTGCCCCGTGCACACCTACCCGAGCTGCTCTGGAGTTCGGTCACAGAAGCCAGACTCTGCTCCCTGGCTGTTGGTAACAGTTCTCTCAAAAACAAACAATTTCAGCACTACCAACATACCGCAGTACAATATAAAACTAAAAAAAAGTCATTTAGGAGGTTATAAATAACACGTTGCCTGGTAAATCCAAGCCTAAGAGAGAAGTCGCTTTACATTCTACAGACGTTCAGCCATTTGGATTAGAAAAAAAAAAAAAGAATCCAAAGGGAATATAAAATGTAAAATAAACCATAATGTAGCCAGGACACAAAACCTAACACCTGAGTTTAACATAATTTATCTACTTGAATAACTCCTCAGCACCTTTGCTTTCTACCTGAACCTTGACTTTCCCCAGCCATTCCAATTTATTTTTTATCTGTTTAAAAAATCCACCAAATTTGTTAAGCAATGTTCTTTGCTCTTAATTCATCAGAGCTTTTCAAATGTTCTCTTGCTCCAGAGGTTAACGCATTCATCACTTTATAAAGCTCTAACTGGAAACTCGGAAAGCTGAAGAGAAAAAGATGTTTGAATAGATGCTTGTCTCCTGCAGCGTTTGCACATTTCCTAAACATATTTCACTGCTACCAGGGAATCCGTTGTCCTGTATACCTTCTCATTGCACTACACCATCCTACTGTGAGTGCAAAGACGATGATGCGGACATTACAGAGATTAACTTAAGGTACTGGACTACCCTCTAGATTATGTAATGTTTTCCTTAGGTTAGTTTCCATCTCTCATGTACTAAGTCTATTCACCTTGGATGATATTACAGCCATTCGCAGGACCCTGTAGCATACATGACAGAGCAACATACTTAATGTTGCTTTAACTACTAGCAGAAGAACAGATCGTCTGGGTTAGCGGAAACCCCAGAATTTTTCCTGGACAATATACTGAGTTGTTTTCTGCCATCTGGTGTCCAGAGACTAAAGGCAGATGTTACCACTAATCAGAGTCTTCCAGATGGTCACCAGCCTCAGGATGTTTGTCTTACACAATTCTGTAGCCAAGAACCGAAGAGCTCTCCTCATAGCCAAAATTCAACAATATTACCGAGGGAAATACCATCTGTGTGCTCTCACAGGGATTGAGTTAGACCTAACTCATCTGGAAAGAGCACTGTTTGGCATTTGGGAAGCTTCTTATCCTATCAAAGATCTCAAAGTGCTTTGATAACATTAATCAAGCCTCATTAAGCCTCACATGCACATCTGTAAGGCAAGTAAGGATTTCTTCTGCCTCAGTCACAGAAGAAAACACTGAGGCATTGGAAAGCAAAGCGACTCGCCCTGGGCAGGGTTGTCGAGCCTTATGGTATTAGCTTGAATGTTGTGATATATTACTAATGCAATATCATCCTTCTGGGGTCTCAAGTCTTAATTTTTGAAGAGTTATAGTAGGCAATGAGGCAAGTCCGTTGTGAGGCCAGGAAAACAAATGAGGAACCTAGACTTTGATTTTTCTATTTAAAGTAAATTCATTCTAATCTCATTATAAAGACTTGAAATAAGCATTTTAATGTGTAGCAAGCTGCACTCTCTCCGGCATCCTCAAACCTCCCCTGTCTACTTATTTTGTGGGTCTGGCCCATTTGCTAGCCAAGGAATACCTGCTTTCAAATAAAAAGAGATACAAAGTACAAGTTTGACCCACATTCCTGAGGGATTGTCCCAAGGAAATCCCTAGTGTACGATCTGATCAGAGTGTCTTTCAAACATGGTGAAGTTGTAGTTTGGCTAGTAAGTGTGCGCTTGCTAGGAGATGCAGGCACCATGCTCACGGGAAATACTTCGTTGCCTTTTTAACGTTTGAATCAACTTTATCCATCTTTGTTATTCTCGTTGTAACTCAGATGATCTAAAAATTGCCTAGGCCTCCAGTGTTTACTTTCGAAACAATAGAAAATGACTGGCTCTCAGTCACATGTATCCCAAGACTTTTTTCTTAAGCGTAATTAGAGTTCCTTCCATGGCTAATTAAATTCTCCAGTGAATGAAAACAAATTTCCTGGAATGAATATCATCTTGATTCACTTTGGGCAAAGCCAGGCTTACGTGCTTCTCCCACTCTGTTCTCTGAGGGTGTTGGCTACATTTCTGAAATCTTCTTGTCAACACATGACAATGCAGGGAAATAGTCTAGTACCGGGGTCTGCATACTCCTTTGCCACAGATTACAAGGAATTGTGTCTACCTTATTCCTCTTCTCTGCTTTATGTGACTTTATAGACTTTTATGGTCTCCTTCATTAATCTTTCTTCCAAGAAGAACAGTCATAGTCTATTTAACCTCTCTTTACACAATATGGTTCTATACTTCTGACTATACCTCTTAGTCTCTGCTGGACCTTTTCTTTTTCTACTATATGCTTTTAAGCATGAGATACTGGTTGACTATCACAGTTATGTGAGTACAGTAGGATATATATGATAAAAATATGAGCCCTTTTCTTATTTATAGAACTCAAGCTGCATGGCTTGCCCCCTTACTCAGACATTTCTACAAACTTCTGTCTTCCCATTAGGAAGAAGTCTATAGTAATAAGCACCGAGTGCAATAAGAACTCGGAAATATTGTTCTGACAGCACTGAATTCCCAGTACCTTGTTATTCTGCCACATTTCCCCTCCAAGGAATGTACCCAAGTACCTATCAGAAGTGCTCACGTGGTTTATGAGTGCACAGCAGTTGATTTTTACTGCTGATACAACCATATGCATCAGAGAAATTCCTAGAATTTAATTCATTAACTTACTCACTGTAACTAATGCCTACCTTTAATGCCCAAATTCCCCCCAATAACCACTCAAGAAAATGGCACTGTTTTACCTTTAAATGTGATTTTAAGTTCCCAGTGATGGAGGGATGCAGCCTTTTGCATGATCACACTTATTTGGTTTTGAGAGCAATTTGCTCGTAACTTGCTGAAGGCCACTAAGAATCAATTTACAAGCTGCTTTGGATTGAAGTGGGAAAGATTCCTCCCAGGGCAGACAAAGATCCGTACCTGGCAAAATCAGCTCCTTTCCTATGCTTGTTCCCTGGTCATCATCTCCCCTGTGAGTCTGTATTTTGTACTGCATGGGGCAGTACAAATTTTGTACTTCCCTGGGGCAAGGCAGGCCTATACTCTGCATTTGGCAGTCAAGTGAGGTTAAAGTCAGCCCAAAAGAGACAATAAATCATTATCATGGTTCGACTGTGAGCAGATGCCTTTGGAGGCCATCCATTTTGAAGGCAAATTCCTCCCCTCTCTGACATTCGCTTTCCTGTTTATTCCTTTCAAAGCCTCCATAAATGGTGCTCAGTTCTCCATCATCTTTTGACACCGAACTCTGTGTCCAACTGGCCTCCAATCATCTCTTGATGGTAAACACCATCACATTCCCTCATGTGCTGGAAAACTTCATTCTCCAGACAAACTCACAGTTTATCGTTTTATCACCCAACTTCCATTGTCCTGTCAGAAAGGAGATTTGGACCATATATTGAATAATAAGACAGAAGCAAGGTGCCACTTCGCAGTTGAACAGAAGCAAGTTTTTCTAGGATGTGGCCACAGAGGTCGTACTCTGTCTACTTTCTCTACATCTACATGATGTCTACTATGACAGTTTGTTGGCTTGGGTATGTGAACTCAGATAGCTGTGTTAGCTCATAACTTTTTTACCTGGATGTTCAGGCTATGGGCAGCTAGCTGATGGTTGCATTTCTGTGGAATGAGATACCATTCTTATTCTATGCTGCAGTGACTGATGGTGGGTGTTCTCCAGCACCTAGGCTGATCTACTCCACAGAAAGATCACAGAATGGTTGAGGTTGGAAGCGACCTCTGGAGTTCATCTGGTACAACCCCCCTGCTCAAGCAGGGCTACCTAGAGCCCGCTGCCCAGGACTGCGTCCAGACAGCTTTTGAATATCTCCAAGGATGGAGACTCCCCCACCTCCCTGGCCAACCTTTTTCCGTTCTTCGGCCCCCTCACAGTAAAAAAAGTGTTTCCTGATGTTCAGACAGATCGTCCAGTGTTTCAGTTTGTGCCATTTGCCTCTGGTCCTCTCACTGGGCACCACTGAAAAGAGCCTGGCTTGGTCCTCTTTGCAGTCTCCTTTCAGGTATTTATATACCTTATTAAGATCCAGCCTTCTCTTCTCCAGGCTAAACGTTCTCAGCTCTCTCAGCCTTTCCTCGCAGGAGAGATGCTTCACTCCCTTAATTGTCTTTGTGGCCCTTTGCTGGACTCTCTCCAGTATGTCCACACCTCTCGTGTACTGAGGAGCCCAGAACTGGACTCAGTACTCCAGATGTGGCCTCACCAGTGCTGAGTAGAGGGGAAGGATCACCTCCCTTGACCTGCTGGCAATACTTTGTCTAATGCAGACCAGGATACCATCAGCCTTCTTTGCCACAAGGGCTGTGTTTGCAGCCCTCTGCCCAAGAAGTACTTGCATTCTGGCAGTGGTTCAGTTACTAATTATACAGTTCCTACTCTACCCACAAGTTATCTTAAATCATGAGACTTTTAAGACTCAAGCATTCTGGCTCGTTTTTATACAGTTTCTGAGATTGGAAGCCGTGGAGTTCAGTTTCAACCAATTACACAGAATATACTTATGTTTTAAACGAACATCAAATGTCCCACATCATCACATGATTCCAGAGTTTGGAGCTCTGAGGAAAAGCCAGTATCTTAGGATAAAAGCCATGAGAGTTGTTATCACTACAGTTCCACATCAATTCTGCTTTGAAGGGAAAACTGTTTCCTAGGCCTTGTGCACAATCTTAGTTTATTGCGGACAATTCTAAGTATGCTGCACAGGTTTTTGGTTTAAGTTTTAGGACTAAAACCTTTGTCTTTGTCTGTTCTTGGGAACATTTCACTTACAAACTGAGCACTGGTTATTCCCAGCTCTTTGCTAAAATGGTGTAAACCAAGTAGGCTGTTTTCACCTCTGTGTCAGGCCAATACAGAACAGAAATGCTGTGTTAGAAACGGAATGGACATGATCTCATTTTGTAAGAACTGCAGTTCCTGAATTACTGTTGTTTGCTTAGTAACATGTGAGTTGTTATGTGTGAAATTGCAGGTCTACTGAGTCAATTAACTTAATTATGCCATGAAATATTGGAGAATTTGACAGTAAAAGGCTGATTTCATACATTGCCTAATGTTGCCAAGAAGTTAGCTTGTGCGTCTGCTCAAATGCAGGATAGGGAAAGGCTAAGGATGAGAAGACAGCAACACTACTGGCAGCCATCATTTGACCACTCAATAGCTTAGCTTCAGTCTCTGCAAAATGGGGGAGACCAATCTCTCTGTAATGGGGTAAAAATTAACATCTGCAGAATATTTTGGAAGAGGAAAGTGTCACAGAAGCAGACACTGCTTGGGTTTGTGTGTGTTTCTGGACATAGTCTGATTTTCCTAGTAGAGGTATGCGTGCGGTGGACCTGCTTTACACACTTGCAACTAAATTTCATTGGGCAAGAATGTGACTTGGATAATACCTATGCAGGAGGAAAAGAACCATGCTTTTACATGTCATGGATCCTGAGATGTCAAAGATAGCAGTTGGATGTGCTGACTGTAACCATGGGTTGGGAGGGATGGAGCAAGGACTGTATTGGTTTCCTCTCCTACCACGTAAAAGTCAGACAGAATACTGAGGGTGTACTCAAGTGGATTTAACCTCTACACTGGCATTGGTATCTCATCTATGCAGTTTTAGAGGTAGTGCAGCATGAACTCCAGTCCCATTCTTGGAGCACAAACACATCATATTTGCTCCTATTTGAGTCTGAGAGGCCACAGCTTTTGATTCAGTTTGCATCTTCCACAAAAGTTTTGTCAACTGAGATTCTCAGGAGCCATAAAGTAGCATAACCCCGGTGACCCCAGCAACCCTACACACAGCTGTGCTGTTCTAAACCTTAATAAGTTCTCTGGGCAAAATGTTTTCCAAGGCAGGCTGACATGAGACCTAAGTTTCCCTGGGTCAGCTGCTCTCCCCTTTCTCCTGACGCCTCACCCTCTCCCCACATTGCCTCCCAGACAAAATGACATAGTGTATGTTAATCTTTCGTAGCTCTCTCAGAGAACCAGTTAGAAACAACCTATAGACTGCCAAGAATAATCTAACTACAGGAAAGCACAGTCTGCTTCGATTGAGTATGCCACCCATGTTGTGATGAGTGGAGCCAGGGGAGGTAAGGAGAGAGTAATACTGAAGGCTGTGCAGAGACTCAAAGCAGCACTGCAGCTCAGGATTGATATGGGATTGTCCTGGGAAACAGCTACATGCTCTTGGTCTCTTCCACTCAACAAATCAACCTGTGTGAAGCTCCTTCATAGTAAGACCACAATGCGTGACCACAACATCCTTAGCAACTTGCTCACCTCCTGTGACAAGTCAGCAGGACGACATCTCTGCATTAACTTCATCACAAAACAGCATTCCATCCCTTGGCCACGCTTCTTGTGCAGAGCAGGGATTGAGTACAAGTACTACATGGAAGTTGACTCTATGGGCACCCAAATTCACACTTCAAGAGGGTGCAGATTCTTTGAAAGCAATAGATTCATACCTGCTTACCCCACTCACATCCAGAAAACACATGGGAGTGGTAAGATGACCTTGCAGCTCATCCTTTCATTACAACTCCCCATCCATCTAGATGCAGTCAGCTGGGTAACTATTCTCCTGCGTTTGCACAGAGATCAACGTAGACTACTTCTATGGATGCAACGTTGCTCTAGGTTCGCTATGCATAGACCTTTATCAGTGGCAAGAAGACAAGGCTGAGCGGTACTTCAAGAGCTTTCTAGACTATTTCCTTCCCTGAGGGCAGACTTGACACTATCAGACCCAAGTCACAAGTGCCACATTCTGGATCTCGATAGCAATTTTGTACATCTGTGAGGAAAGCAGGGTTTGCCCTACTCGTATGTGCAGCGACTGCCCCGTGACAGGATTCCCCTCTCAATGGCGTATAGGTAGCACTCCTATCAGAAAGGGAGTCAAAACAGTTCAGCCAGAAACACACATAAGGGAAGCCGGCTTCAACCCAGCCAGGCTGTTTCCCTCATATCTCCCGTCAGAAGACAAGGATGGGGCCTCTAGTGTGTGAAGCATAAAGAATACTGCGCAAGGTGTGCTAGGGATTGTATCCATGATAACAGAGAGGGGAAAGCCCCTTCCCCCCTGCTGCCTGCCTTCCCTTTCACCAGCTTTGGCAAGCTCTAAAGAGTCAGCTCCAACTGAGGCCCCAACTGAAACAGAAAGAAATACAACTTAAGCAATTTTCCAAACTGCAACATACAAATAAACACATTAGCCGCCATCTCCTCAGCAACCACAGAACATCATCCCAAAAGCAACACAGCAAGTCACTTATTAGAGACTTAATGAGCTGTGGAAAAATAACACTATTCATTCTCAGCTACTTATTCTCTGTCCTTTCTGAAGTCATAACTCAGGCCACCACAGAACCACACAAGCAGCATGCAAACTCATGGGCAAAGGCACAAGCTCATTTCAGCACACAAGCTCCCAAACAGTATTTGCTGGTTTGTAGCTTTGGCTATGACCTGGTTTGACTCCAGCCTCAGCTGCGTTAGCCCTAAATCCAAACTGGATTGAGCTTACGAAAGCTGGAAATTACTACCAGAAGAATGGTAGGAAGAGTTATCCCTTCTAGCAGTTGATTAGCTATGTACTTCATCTTTACTTCATAAGAACTGGAGATACATCTGTGGTTCCTTTTTTCCCAGGCTGCTTTTTCTCAAAGCACATCATGAAGTGAAGGTTATTCATATCTAAGAATTCAGAAAACCAGGTACAAGGAAATTATGTGACTTGACCACTTGAGACAGTGGAAGGATAGAAGCCATGTCTGATATGCTCCTAGACTGGCACTCTAAGCCCCCAAGCACAGTGCCTCCGCCAGCAAGCTTCTACCAAGATGGAAGGATGATTTCATTTCTACGCTCTTTGCCTTACTGCTGTGGTTGGTGCTGCATCCCTGCCTTCAAAATCAGCCAGCCTGGGGTGCAGCAGGTTTGTCTGTTCTTATCCCGTGTTGGCAATCTGAGATGTATCCTCAGAGAATGTGTTTGTACTTCTCTGACCATCACCAATGTCTGCACCACCAGTCCCAACTCTAAGTTCACTTCCCAAATGAAACAGAAGCCCTCGGTAAATGGGCATTTTTTCATTCCTCTTTGTTCTCGAGTTGCCAAGAGGCAGGCCCTGAAACGCCTCCGCGCTTTAGTGGAAATTTCTGCACTCTGTTTTAGGCTCCTTTCAGTAACATCACTGGCTTGCACAAAGCAGCAGAACGGCAAACATGAGCACCACTTCTAGATGGAATAAAGGTATCTGTTATTGCTCTGTTTCAGATACCATCAGACCATACCGACCTTCACAATTACACTTCCCAACAGTGATGACAAGCCTCCTGGTATCAGAGAGAGCGTCCCGAGTTTCAAACACCACTCTGCATGTTGAGCAGCAGCAGTGCCTGGAGGCCTCAGTTTTGGACTTGAACTCCGCAGTACTGAAGACTGGATGCCATCGCAAGATGGAAAGTGGAGCTCCACAGTCAGTCAGCTGCCACGGAATAGTGCTCAGAGCTGCATACGCTACCGCAGCCAGTGTCAATAAGAAAACGTTACCATTTCTCAGTGCCTGCCACTCAGTAAATCCACAGATGCAAGCAAATATTAGGAAACATGGTCACACCCCACGAGGCTGTTTTCTACCAAAGAAGGGATGAAGACAGACACGTATCAGTGTATGTGTAATGTTTTCCAAAAGAGTCTTCTAGAATTCTTTTTTTAGCAGTTTCAAAAAGTTCACTGAACACTCCTTTCTCCCAATTTATTTTCTCTTTCACAGGTTTTTTTTCCTTGGTATCAGAATAAAAGCTGATGCTCACAAAGTGCAGAAAGGTTATATTCATCAGAGTTTCTTTTCCTCACAATTTAACTTGGAAATGTCTAATGAGCTTCAGAGAGTCAAGATTTTCTGGCTCTTAATGCAAGTCAGATCTGGAACCGGGGGGAGGAGTTATCTGTTATGCCATTGAAGTTTCACGTTCTTCACACAGTTCAGATGATGGACTGACTGAAGTCGATGGCATTCACATCTCGAAACTTAACAAGAATTGCTTCCTAACCTGCTTGTTTCAAAGAGCGGTAACAATCTAACATGAATATCAACTATTTACTTTCTGCAAAAGGTCTGCCAAAGAAAACTTGTATTTCAAAATTTGGTCATATTCCATCTGTTCTGTTTGCAAAGGTGAGAGCACCTGTAGGCTAGTAAAGGACTGTCACTAAAAGAGCTATAAAATTTATAAAGAGCTGCTATGGACACATCTTTTCTTTTCTCATGATTAGCTTTTCTTAGTCCTGTATAAATTAGATCCAGATATCATTCAAAGGCTCAGTTGCTTCCCTGAAAACATTTTTATAGATGGAACTGAGCTAGGAATAGCACGCGTCACTCCTTTTTCTTTCATGACTGGAAAAAAAACCCACCAAATAAAAGCAACCCATTGGTGTTTATCAATTATCTGTTTGTCTGGAATTTAGCTGCAAGCATCTTCAAATCTGATGAAGATCTTCTCTGCTGTTTTCAAGCCATCAGCTTGTACTAAGACCTCACAGAAATCTCAGGAGGAAAGGAGCCTGTACAGGTCTCAGGGACAGCGAGAAGTCTGATACAGCTACACAAAGCACCAAGAAGAAGTGAAGCTAGTCTCTGGTTAATATATTTGGGAAAATAACAGCCCAAATCTTTATCTCCTTCTTAATGACTGGGACCAGTTCATCTTCTACATCTCCTTTCTCCTCCATGATATGAAACCATTTCTGTAGAAAGGAATCATGGCTTTAAAAGCCATATTACTAATACATCAGCTTGCAAAGGAAGACTAGCCCCTGCTACAGGTCATATGTTCATCATGACCACAGGCTGCCTGAGGCTTTTCTTGTTTGTGTAAGAAAGAAACCCAGCATGTGATAAATCTGTGGCTGCCACAGTGTGGTAAAAGTCACACCTGCCTCCCTCCTCGCTTTTGGCTGACACAAGCAATAGTACAAAAACGCCATCAAGAAGTGAAGGATGAGGCTGTGGTGGGTGAACTCCCCTGTTTAGACCAAGCGCTGCAGCACTGCAGGCAGGAATGGTCTGTTCTGCCTGGGCGAAAAAAAGACCCCACTGTCAGCTCAATATTTAATCATAGAATCATAGAATCATTAAGGTTGGAAGAGACCTCCAAGATCATCGAGTCCAACCGTCAACCCAACACCACCAGGCCCACTAAACCATGTCCCTAAGCGCCTCATCTACCCGTTTTTTAAATACTGCCAGGGATGGGGACTCAACCACTTACAGAAAAACTTTTTAGATTTTTTTTATTTTAAAAGTCAGTGGTCTACTTTGTGGCAGTTCACAACTCCAGCACAGTATTACCAAGAAAAAACTATAACCCTCTGTCCCATGTGACAGACAGAGACTGCCATCAACTGCCCAAACCCACTGGGTTCTGCTACAGATACAGACAATAACTAGCATTGTTTCAGAGCTTCTGACAAGGGAGAATGAAGTTTTTCTCTTTGTTTGCATTAATTACGCACATCCCACTGAAATTCCCAGACCATCAACACTTCTCTAGCTTCCTTTAAGGCTCCAACCTGCAGGATGATGAGCCCCGAGCCAATAAAGAACCTGGACCTGTACTTGGACCTAAGCACAGAGAAGACTTGCTGTGCTGACACAAAGGGCTGAGTCTCGGCTGTGGCCAGGGTTTTCAGCTACTGCACTGCAAAGAGGTATACCTCCTAGCATCAGGCATTTTTTTGCTATGAAAGGAGCTCTAGGAATGCAATACATTTTTCTATACTTTGGATCTTTGAATATAAAACAAACCAAAGGCTTCCAAGCTTAGCCAGCCACTTTATTTTATAAACCGGCGTATTTCTGGAATTTGTGTTCTTCAGAAGTAAGCACTTGCCAAGACT
Source organism: Pygoscelis adeliae (assembly GCF_000699105.1). NCBI lineage: Eukaryota > Metazoa > Chordata > Aves > Sphenisciformes > Spheniscidae > Pygoscelis > Pygoscelis adeliae. Next base: position 1,472,250 of record NW_008824934.1, on the reverse strand, counting down.
CATGAATATCGCAGAGTTCAGAACATTGGTTACAAGGAGCTAAAAAACAGCACAAAAAACTCCGGAAAAGAAAACCCCTTACCAAAAGATCTTGCCTCACGGGGTGTGTCAGCACTGCTGTTGGAAACTAGAAGGTAGCACATGTAGGAGGAATCTCTCTCAGGTCCGTCTAACCTTATCAAGCAATAATCACAGCAGAGCTAGCCAGCACAGAGCACAGCCACGGACCATGTATGAAAGCCATGGACCATGTATGGATACCATAGATTATACACACAATACAGTTCCGGCTATAGTCCATCGCTGCATTTGCCCATTTTCCCCATTGCATTTGTTTCCAGGCCTTCTATTCCTCCTCCCAGTCCAATTTCTCAGTGCAACTGCTTGGTCAGGGCATCTTAGTGCAGAGAGCTCCCTTTTGATTGTCAAAGCTTGCAAGATGTGTGTGGATTTCGTACCAGATCTGTTTAGCAAGATCCGCTGACCAGTCTCCTTTGCCAATCATGAAATATTTCTGAAAAATGAAAGCTGTGACACTCTCATTCCACAACTTGGAGGACAAGGCCAAGAGGATCCTTTCCAAAAAACATTGCAGGACTAGTGACTGGCTCTCTTCTCACAGATCTAAAAACCTCATATCCCAACAAATCATTTTCCCTGAAGAAGTCCCAATCAAAGCCATTAACACAGAACATGCATTTCATTTAGTGGTGGAAATGTCGATAGAAGAACTAGGACCGAGCACTAAGTTAACTATGCACATGTCACTGCACGGGCTGGAAAGCATCAGAACTGCCCATCAGGATCCATAAGCCCTAAAACGCTGCTAGCTAAATTCGACAGTCCCTTAGCTCAAGTGACAGCCTGTTTCTGAAGCGGAAGGCTATACATATATCTAGCACGTAGTAATCAGGAATGTCTAGAAAGTGGTTACAGCATCTAGCAGAACAAAAGCAGAAAAGTCTTACGTGGTCATTTGGTAATATAAAGAGAGATAGGAGTTGAAATTAACCTTAAAGTTCAGTTAGGGATGGTACTGATCACAGAATCCACAACCGTGGGCCAAAAATTAAACCATCAGTTTTACATAAGTTAACTCACATTACCAGAACAAAAACACATATGAAAGATTTGTACAGTAGTGGTCTTAAACACTGTAGCCTACAGTTTTGTCTCTGCTGCACGTGTGGCTGTCACATTAGAGTCCTATATTCTTCTCACCAAACAGGAACTACAAGCTGTAAGAAATTGCTTTCAAATCAAAAAGGTGAAAAGCTACTTAGCTATGACTTCTACTGCTTGCTGCAAAAAGAGTACACAGCATAGAAAATCAGGCTCATGTCGAGCTGAGTTCTGTATAGGAGAAGTTGGCCCTGCTTTGTGTGTGGGCTGGACTGACAAATTCTGGAGTTCCTTCCAATCTATATCATTCTGTAATTCTACAATGGTCCTGTCTGACGGAGACAACGGTCTACAATGTGCCATGACCAGCACAAGTTCCATCACTCGTCCTTTCTCGCTAGGCAAGGAATGAGACACCAAGACTTCAGCAGATAAGCCACAAAATCCGTTGAGGAAGACTGGCAGTCAGAACCTGGATAAACCCGAAGCAGGGAGCCGGTTTGTAGGCCTGTCAACCTGCCTAGTAACCCCCAGACAAAAGAAATACCTATGAGGAAATATTTATTTTAGTGCACATTCCAGACTATCAGATTTCTGGCAGTTTGACTTCAGCACTCTTGGAATCACGAGCCATGGGCCAAACATGACAGTATCTCTGTGCACTCTTAATCTTATTTCACTGGGAATTGTGGCTGGCCCCAGGCAGTCTCCAAGGAATCAACTCTCTTTCTGTCTTCTTCTCGTGTCACCCCAATGGTATCTGACATCCCAGGCAAACTTTCCAGCTCAATGTTGCACACACAGATACTATTGGTCTGAATTTGCGCACATATTTTTGTGTGGATTCACTTTACTACTTTACACATGCCTGCATGACAGAGGTCTTTTGGAGTACATCTTAGCTTTGCACTGGACTGGGATTTGCACATGATAGATTTAATTCCACTTTTGTTTATACTGACTTCAACTTGATAAATTCAGAAGAGTTGTTCTCAGCATAACTGAGCGTCAGAAGCCAACCAGACATGAAAGATTTAAAGTGGAGCAGGAAAGAATAAGATGACCCTCACTGGGACACTTTCTGGGAGTGACAATGAATTTCAGAGATTTTTTTTCCTCTATTAGTCCTTTATCTTTGGATATTTTTAGAACCTCTCTGAAGTGAGGTACTTTCAGCCACAGATTTTTGTTCTAATTTTTCTTAAGACCTTCACACTGGAGGCCTGAGCTCTGGAAATGTTCTTCCTAAGGTATTTTACAGATGGAACGAAAGGAGAAATACTGGCTATGTTGCAGGAAGCCTTCTAGCTTTCACAAGCTTTCTGGTTTATTTTTGCAGACACATACAGAAAAATGTCCAGATTTTGGGGAGCTTCTCCAAACCCCAAGCTCTAAACACGTTCATTTGTCTGCAGATGGTCTGAGAAAAGAACTGCCCTTCTCTTGAGCTCAAATCATTTGTTTGGGGAAGTATCAAACAGCTGTAAGTAAATGCCAGGGAGTTAGATCCAAGAGTCTGCAGAGTGATAAAAGCAGATAGACCTGGACCTCAAAGGGACCAGCTTTTCCTTTATAGAAGCGCCAGTGCTGGCCTAAGCAGCTCATTTCATGAGCAGTGAGTTGGCTGGCACTGCACAGACCTTCCCAAATTATTTAACTCGCTTTTCCACAGCCAGACAGGCTTTGGACAGGTGCTTAATAGCTGAGCAAGGCTAATTAAAACCAGGCTTGCAAAAGCTGACCAAGGCCAATTAAAAAACTATATTAATGATTGTCCTTCTGGAGCTCTGACAGAGCCTATGGATGAATCCTCCCAGTACCCTATGCTGTGCTGGAACCTGGGGAAGCTGCTTTAATACTCCCCGCGCACTGAGAAAAGACAACTTGGCAGGAGGTATACCAGGCACTTTGAGATGACCTTAAGTTTGGCTTTCTTCCCCAGGGTGAAGCTGGATCGATCACCCACCTTATTTGCAAGGATGCACCCTGTCTGCCGAAACGAACCGAGAAGAAAAGCAAGTGCAACAACAAAGCACAAGCTGTTTAAAGAAACATTAGTAAGGCTGCCAGCTGCGGATTGCTAGTGCTCTGCCGGCAGGCGCCGAATATTATGGGGCTTACCACTAGACAGACACGATCACGCCAAAAGGCTGGGCAGGCAGGCAGACTCCGTTTTCTTAACATATCCTGAACGGGACTAGTGAAGTGATGGTGTAGAGATCGATACAAAATTGAGTGAAGACAAAGCCTGCGACTGTCACTCACCACCTGCGTGATGCTGAACATGTCACACACCTCTCGGTTTCTCTCTTCATACTGGAAGGTTTTCAAGGAAGCGACTGTCCTTTAGCAACTAAAGGCCTCATCTGAGGATGCTTAGTGTAAGATTAAAAATGAAAAGCAGCAGGCATGGACATCTGTTTTCCCCAGATGAAAAGCCAAAGTAGATACCCTAGAGGCTGACCCACAAAGAACCAGCACCAAAACCATCACGAAGTCCGGAACATTTCTTTCCTCAGCTTCAGAGGCACCCAAACTGCTGAAATGTCAAGTCTGCAGGAACGAGGTGGAAGAGCCAATTTTTCATTGCCCTGCTTAGGGCTGATTTGTACCACAAACTTTGACAAAGGCTGGTGAATACCCTAACACTCTGCCTGCTGACCTTTTAAAACCATACGATATTTCCTGTTAAAGATTGCCAGAAGGAAGTTAGTTAACTACAGCAATCAAGCACCCATAATTGCACTGCAAGTTAATGCCCGAGGGAGGTGAAAGACACGTTGGAGGAATTCAAACCACTTTCAGAAGAATTCTTTCAGGCTGTCTGGCCTGCGGAAACACACAAGTTGTATTCAAAAGGGTTTCTTCGGCTTGTAGCAAGTTAGGAAGGAAGCGACTGCGAGGGGTCATCTATTTCAACACATTGCCAGAGCAGGATAAGCCACATGAAGCTAACCCAGCTTCTGCAGAAGCCAAGGGCCACCTGTGAAGCGTTGAAACCACGTACTGTCCTTTATCAGTCCTACTTGAACCTGGACTATTGCAATCACTAGTCACGAGGCAGTGCTTCTTTTGAAGGCTTACTCCAAGGATTTCTCTCAAAAGCTTAAACAGGAGAGAAATGCAAGCAAAGTGATAAAAATTAAAGATGGTTGTGTTTGTTTCTCCAGTAAGTTAAGCAAAGGATAGGGAGGCACTGCCAGACCACACAGTTCTGTTATTCAGGTATTTTTTTTTTTTTTTATAAAAGGGAGACAACTTAGTTTTTGTTTCTTTGGTTCATAAATACAGCACGTGTGTGGTCTCCGGAGAAACGCACCAGCCTGGGCTTTCCTATCCCTAGTCTCTTCCCAACCGTTTTAAGGCGTTGCTAATACCTGGTGGTAATGTCATTAGTGTATTTGTGTGGGCAAGGAAAATACTTCACATGGAATGACCGTAGGGCCTCTCTCCTGAAGGGACAGCTGCCCAGCCTCTCTTTTCTGTTACTGCCAGCGTATTACTTTGTGCCAGTGGTTTGGTGCCTGCGGTTAAATTTGCAGATGGCAATACTAGCTTTGGAAGGTTCAACTCCCCGGCTGGTGAGACGGGCAGAGCAGTTGTCTGTGGTAATGCCAGCACTTGCCCTGGCAACTAGTCCTGTCTGCTGGGTGGTGGAAACAATTAAAATAGAGCTTGTACTTTATTACAGGCCTGGAAGAAGGACATTGCTTTGGTTGCCTTCGCACGACAGAGCAAGGATAGACCTTTTGCAACAACCATCATCCTGTGCCAGCAAGTGACAAAAGGTCCATGCTCAGGACAGCCTGAAGTGAAGGACCAAGGCTCAGATGCTAAGGGAAAAAAAAAAAAAATCAAGGCACCGAACGCCAGTCAATTCATTGCAGTCTCCCATTATTGCAGTCTTAAAAGAGACTCATAACCTCTGCAGATGAGGCACAGATGTGTCTCGTACAGGGCTATATCTAGGTGGCTGTTGCTTGTACAATACACATTACTGTTGAGGAACAACAGAAATGGCTAAGTGTAGAATTTCAGGCTTACCATTGGATTTCCTGCCTTTGCCTGGAACAAAATTATATCTGCGTCATTCAGTGTATGGGAATTTCCTCTCATAGATTATATAAATGTTATTTAAAGAGGTACTGAGTAGATTTCAAAACATATTTTAACTTTGGAAGGAATGTTTGCTATCAATTTATTCAAAATGTTGCATTTATTGGTGATGTTTGGGTTAAAGATGTTTGCCTCCAAGTTACAAGTCCTTACTATTCTAATATTTCCACAGCTCTTTTTGCTGTTAGTATATTAAAATTATATATCAATAGATAACAAATATATAGTATATTGTTATTGAACATGAATGCTCAGATACTGACAGAATAGAATTATTAATTAATATTAACATAAATATTTCTATTCCTCAGTATGTAATCAGGTATCCTGGAGAATTCCCCCAGAGTAAATACAGGATCTCTGTGACTGTATGTAACTCTGGCCAGCCACCCCCTCGCTCCGTGCCTCACCGCCCCGCAGACCAGCTTCGTTTGAGATTGGTGACTAAGCAGTGCTGTCTACCAGGCAAGTATAAGACGAAGGTGAGAGCTGAATGTAGCTGGCTCACCCTTCTCACCCAGGTTTGTGCCTCCAGCGCTGCGATGAGACTGCTTCCCTCCAGCCACCTGGGACCTTCCTGAGCCCCCTTTTCCAAAACTCCTGAAATCAGAGCCAGATGCAAGAATCCTCCTGACACCAGTGGGGTATGGCTCAGACTCCCTGCCTCCAGGAAGAAGGGATAAATCTATGACAGTTGCTTGAAACCCTGCAAGGAAAGTACTGGGAGGAACAAGCGTGGACAGACGATAGCTCAATCCCCTGGCTCAGTCCCCACCCAGCTAGAGAGCAGTAGATGGAAGAACATAGGTAAGAACAAGCAGAACCTTACTTATGCAGAAGTATCTATTAATGCTAAACTAAACTAGGTCCCTGTACCAAATCAGTAAGTCTAAGCTAACCAGGTTTCCCCTCCTCCCCCATGGATGTTGCTTTTCCTGAGAAGTCATGTTAGCGTGCATTTCCACTGCTTTTGGACAACTTTGTTTCTAGTCCCAGTCACCTTTCTGCTCTAATTTTCATACTTAATGCAAAGCAGAACGGTCTCTGGTCCTTTAGGCAAGCCAGGGGACCATTCCCTCTTCTCCACCTCTTAAATATAAAAAGCATGCAGCATAATCTTCCCTTCAGTCATGAAAAATACAGTATAATCTTAAGTAAATATTAGTGTTCCACTTACGTAAATACAAACTGCCATTGAGGGCTAAAGCACTGAGCCTGTCAAAACCCCAGACTGAACGTATTTCTTTGGAAAGGACAGCAAGGGTCAGGAGTGAAAGATACTTTGATGTTCACTATGAGTTAGGGGAAGAGTTCTGCTGGAAAGAATGGGCCAAATAAGAACTTCATCCTAGAGCTCTCGGAAAAGAGGGAAAGGAAACACTGCTTAGAATAAGGTTTTCTTGATTTATTCCTGAATAAGTATCTCCTACTTGCCATTCTACCCCATTTCTTGCTGCCTGCTGGGCAGGGATATATAAGAAATTGGTTTAGGACAAAGGTGACGGATGAAATGAGGACAGTGTCCTCCCCCTTCACAGCCACTCCAGCTCTGAGAAGAGGAGGACAATGTCATAGAACCCGCTGCCCAAACATCTCTCATTCAGATTGCCATGTTATAGAAACACTGCCTCCCGTACCTGAGCTAGGAGAGGTAATTTTCCTTCCTCATCCATTCTCTAGTACAGATACATGCTGCAGATAACTAAGGAGGTAGCGGGAAGAGACACTGTGCTGTTTACTGAATTATCATCTAGATCAGCTGCTGCTCACAAATTTTAACGGAACTAGATATTCTGGGAGTGCCAAATCTTTAGGTTTTAAAGGCACCCATGCTTGATAATCGTAAGATTATCTTCAGAGCGTTCCACTTTTCATTGGTGAATCTAATGTTTCCAAATCCTCCAGCCGTATCAGGTCCCTTCACAACCCAACAGTGACCACACTGCCTTTGCATTCTTCTTTTCTTTCACTCTGGCCAAGTGCAGCAAACTGCTGTCTCCTGGGTGGAAAGAGCTGTAAAGCATTTTCAAAAAGATCTGGCACTGACTGTTTCTGTAGCCCTCTGAAACTGTAACTTCACTGAGATGAGCACTAGTCAGTGTGAAAGATAGATTTCATTTTGTGAAACATTATTGCACCTCTTCACACAGCTTTACAGTTTCACCATCTCCTGGTGCTGATATCCAGCTCCCGGCCCCAGTCTCTCTGCTTTCATCGGGTAGAGTGGTCCTCTGTTCTCATAGTTTATAACCAAGAGGCGGAGGTAAAGGGCAAAAGCCACCCAGCCGTCTGTCAGCTTCTGTGCTACTGTTGGGCATTGGTTCTTCAGAAGGTTTGCTTCAAGTCCCACTACAGATAAAGGACTTACACAGCTAATTTGACCATAGATCCATCCCTGGTTCAAGTCCTTAACCAATCATTTCCCCATGATTTCCTACAGCATCTTGGATCTATCCCGCCCATTAAGTTCAGTATGATATTTATCTAATACAGCCTGGCCTTTTTATTTTCACACCTGCACTTTATCAGCTGCATATGGATATTTCTAGTAAGTTTATCCATCACAGAGTTGTTTTTCCCTTTGTCAAGAACTGGAGTGGTAACTTGTAGCTCCCATTGCACATCACAGGGTGGATAATCAAACACAAAAGCACTTAGGGCTGTAAATTACTGATGATGACTTGAATCTGGAATCACAGGGACAACACATAACATCTTATTTCCAGCTGAGTTAAGAGGTATGTCTAGCTCCAAGGAAACATTTGCTAGAAAGGGATAACAAACTGCTGATCAAAGCCAAACATCCCTTGGCCCATAGGATTCCCATCACCTCTCATGAATAGCTAGTCCTTCATGGAGATCAAAGCACTTCATCTACACTAATGACTGAGTCATAGTCTGAAGAGGCACTGTTATTCTTCTCATTGTATTCAAGAGACCCTAACTTGGAGGAAAATAAAGCAACGTGCCTGAAGTCAGCCAAGGACTCAGAGCTACAAGCAGAACCTGCACCTTTCAGTCTCTGGTCCTGTGCTTTTCTGTAACGCCCTCCTCCCCCTGGCAGAGCGGGACAGGAGGGAAGGCTGGATCCTATTACTGAACAGATTAATTCTGTCCATTTTTTATTAGTCTTTAAAGCATTAGAGACATTCTACACTTGGAACCTGGCTGCATTTGCCCCATCATTACTTTCTCTAAGGATTAATTTCAGACCCTTTTTTTTTTGTCTCATGCCCTTTTGTAATTCCCCTGCTCTGAGCCAAAACCCGGCTTGTTTCATAACTGCCGTAACTTTGATACAGACATTAGATTTCAGCACAGAGCTTTGTCAAAAGAAGGTTTCTGAATATTGCTGACAAGAGAAGAAATCAAAGTATGCTGTGCATCCCTGCCTTCAGGTTCCTGCAGACAAGATTTGTCTTTCTATCAGATGTCTGTATTGTAGGTACCACAGAAGTAATTGGCCGCTTACCCTTTTACAGAGCTGTTGTCTTCTGACCCCCGTTGTCCAGATATGGGAGAGTGGCAGTAAAACACACCCCATGGGAACACCAGAGGACATTCAGAAAAAGCTAAGTCCTACTTGGCGGGTATAGCCTGCTGAGCGGTGACCCAGGAGACATTCAAGGCCTTTTCTATCGATGCCCTTCACAAAAGCAACGTGAGAAGATGGTGCTGGTCAGCCGGTACATATGCACAGGCATCCAGGTTTGTTGAATTCATGGTGCATGCACTGCACGTTATGTCCGCCCAAATCTTGCCCTAGGATCCACTAGCAGCATACACGGGTTGCCTGGTTCTGTGCAGTGATACTGCTTACCTCTATTACATGCAGGCCAACTTGCTATTTTTGCTGCTAATGCTTCTCCTTTGCCTACTCGCTAGCAGGATACCTTTCTGCATTTGTAAAGAGAACCTGAAACCACAAAGGCATTTAAATGCCAAATCCCCACTGGCCTCAGTGGGATTTAGAGCCCCAAATACCTTTGTGAATCTACAAGTGAACAAAATGCCAGGAACCAGTGATAGCTAAAGGAGGGGGGGGGGGAATAGATGAGCTCAAGCTCCCAGCCTTGCAGTCAGACTAAACGAACCCAGCTTCTTCCCCCAGCTTTCCATCCTTAGTACATACAACTGTGAGCACTGGAGAATAATCACCTATATCCAGTTCCTCCTCCTAAGCCCTCCCCCACCCAACTCTGCTTTATGACACTGAAAGCACGCACAGCCCATTTTAACATTTTCCAGCCCGAGAGCTGTAGTCCAACCAGGGTGGGCAAACAAACGTCTCGTCACCACCAAGTATGGCCCAACATTGGCTCCAGCAAGAAATTTCCAGCCACTATGGAGCCAGACACATTTACATTCCTCTATTTGAAGTAAAACCCTAATCCTTTGGAAGATTTGCAGTCTGAGCAAGAGCCGTGCTCTCACCCATGCCTTTAAGGTTTCTTTCTGTCTTGCAGCAAGGGGCAGCAGCAGACTTCCAAAGAAAGACGGTGCTGTTAAAGAAAATGGACTGGAAGTTCGTGAAGGGGGCTTTTCTTTTGTTTCAGTTCTTTGAGGGCTGTGGAGATTTTCCCCAATTTATCTTCAGGACCTCACCTCTAGCAAATGAATGAAGCTTTTTTTCCTCCTTATTTTACCAGCAGGTAAACAAAAGTGTGTAGAAGGAAAGTATCTTGTTTGATGCCGTCCAAAAATTAAAGATTTCACAGCAGAGCCAGCATGGGAACCCAAGAGAATTGGCTCCAGTAAGCCCATTAATAAACATTGCCTGAATACACAGGTTTGTCACAATTCTGATCACTTGAAAGGGTCATTAGCAGCTTTGGCTTTCCCTGCTGGTTCTTGCCCAGAATTGTCACTCTTTTTCCCATTAGAGGATTGCATCAATTTTTGCTGCATGCATTGTGCTTTGCTCCTCACCCTCCATCTATTAGCAATGGGTGGAATTCTTCTAAAAACTCGAATATACTTGTAAGTCAGAAGGAGGATGGTTCCAGCCTAGTAGGTGCATGCCTTAATGCGATAACTCTTCCTTCCCTTAGAAGTGATACACTTTATGTACATGCACTTCACTAGCAAATCAGTTCACACATGCGACATCCAGCCCTCCGGTTATATGCTTTCTTGAATGGTGGAGTATTTCCATAGACCTTAAATTTTATGATATGGCCTTCCTTGTTAAGCATAAAATAATGGGAGAAATAAACAAGCAGAAAGCTAGTCTTTTGCACTATGCAATGCACCAGTTCATGAACTTCCTACACGATCCAAGATCACCCAGTGATTGTCTTTTGCAGGGAAGGAAGAAGTGCTAATGCAGATGAATATGCAGGGAATTCCTTCTGGAACTGCTGAAGAGACTCAATACCCTGCCCTTCTCTTCGATTCTAAGCTCACAGACTGACAACCCACTTCTCAGCATTTCTCAGCACTTCATGGGAACCAGGACATCCAAACGGACAGAAGACATAGCTCCATGCTTCGCATTGTCCTGTCCACTCAGACAACAGGCCAGAAAGAACATTTTGGAGTAAACCATGGCTGAGATGTTTGAACTCAACAATAGGAGCAGCAGAGCCTACCGGGTCTTGAAACTTGTCACAGCCCTGCACAAGTCCTAAGTGCTAAGCGGACTATCTAAAGCACAGAATATTAGCTCTGGTTATACCTGGAAAAGCCTAAGAGAGCAAATTTCCACATTTCTATGCATGCAAAAGTGTAGAGCGGCTATTTCTGGGACCCACAGCGCTGGATCTAGCCAGGCATCAGGCTGGCAAGGCTTTGGCAAGCTTCCTGTGGCCACCTCTGCCAGCACGCCAGGTGCATGAGCACATCCAAGCCTACACCTTCCCTGCGACACCCAGCACCCTCTCCTGTTTCACTGCTGAGGTGAGGCTGCACCGATTACAGGAGAGCGTTGGGGTGAGCACATGATGGTTATTGCCCAGGCTGGGACTCCAGGATGTGGTTGTGGCCTGGATCTCAACCTTGGCCCCCAGGCAAGATCACTGTAAGTATAAGGGCTCTCACTTCCTTCCTGACCAAGCCCGAGGGCTAGAAGCAGTCTCAGAACGGGTCAGTGAATGCCTTTTCACTCCTGGAATTCCATACAGATTACCTAGCAGGCCATAAATTAGTCCTGCTTCTGGATTTCCAGTCAAGGGCTTGGACTTGCTGACCTAGTCTCTTGTTTCTTTCAGCACAGACATTGTGAAACTCTGACTTCCCTGTTTTCTCTCTCCTTAAAAAAAAAAAAAAATCTTAAAAGAACCTTAAAGGTTCTTTTGCTGGCTAGCCTTACACATCAACTTTCCAAGCAACATTACCACAATGGTTTCTCCTTTCAAATGTCAGAACCAAACACTCCTGTTTATTTTGTGTCTGCAGACAGTTCATCTACTCTTTTCAGGAGGATGAGGGAGTATTTGATGTAGGGAGCAAGGGTTAAAACTGGGGGAAAACGTGTTCAATCCATGCTAAGGCATTATTCTTCCCACACTTGACTCAGATCACCTCACCACTGCCAAGGTAGCTGTGAAAATAGAGTGAATAAACCTGCTGCAAAACTCACACATACAGTATTCTAATTATTTTAGCTTTGCCCAGCTACAGGAGCATGGAAGACTATGTCTTCCCAGCAGTAATGGAGGTCGTCTCTACTGATACTCTCCAGCTCCTTTTGATCATTTGCTCTGCCCTTCTGAGGTTGGGCAATACGTGACTGAGTGGTGGCAGTGGTGCTTCCTGAGGCCTGCAGTGACAGTTGCCTACATGTTGGCCCTTGGTTCTCCGGGCCACTGAAGTCCTGTTGGAGTCCTGGCTGAAATCATGGCATATTTACCTGCATAGCAAAGAGCTAAGAGGAACAGATAGCGGGAGAGATAAATGTATCTTTATAGGAAATCTTCAGTTCATGCCAAAGATGGGGATTCTCCCATCACAATTTAGGGTCTCCGTTTCCCCTCCTGAGAACCTTTCTGTGAAAGGCTTGAATTAAAAGATACATATGCAGAAGTCCACTCTGTAGGCAGTACTGACCAGGGCTGTTGCCATATCCTGACTATAAACAACATATGCCCCCAAGTTCCCTTGCTGGCTCGGGCATATTGCAAAAACAGTTCCCTATAGTTTTCTCACTGCACTTCATGTCACTGGATGAATGTAATCATATACAGTAATAAATTAATTATTTCGGTTTCGGATCTTGTAGCATGTGAGAAGCATGTGAGAATAGCAGCTCTGGAAACAGACACATTCCAACAGGATTACAGTTAAGTGGTTAATAACCTCTGATGAGGATCATTAGAATCTGAAAGGAAAAACAAAACAATACAGAGGAAGGGGAAAAGGGAAAGGCAAGCTGGCTCTTGTTCCACAGTGCTATGGCAGCTGCTGCTGAACAGTTCTAGCACTCAACCAATTGCAATACCATACAAGTCCTTCCCACTCCGTGCCTTTTCAATCTTTGTCAGGGTATGGGCTACGCTTACTTCAGGCTAACACTACAATTCCCAGCTCTTTCCTTACTATTGTGCTTAAATCACACCCAGAAGAGAAAACTAATCCAGCTTGTACCATCTCAGTTAACTGGACAACGACAATCTCTGCCCATTTGAGAGGGTCAAATGTGTTAATATTAGACAGATAGTCTCATCACAAGTTGATCAGAAATTATCACATTTTCCAGTTCTTTGACATACTGTGTCACAAAAATAATTTCTGCTTGCCCAAAAAACTAATAAGTCTGTGGCAGAGCCAAGGCCACTGCAGGATAACCTCCCCTTCCCCTCCCCGTCCCCCCCAGGTCTGTGTAGAACATTGCTCCTTACAGCAAAGTGTCTAGCTGCTAATACAAAATATACATCAGGTCCATTTTGCCGGCAAGAGAAAAAGCCCTAGCTCTCCACATAGAAGGGAGCTTGTACCTGTGGAATACCACGAGGAATCATTCTATGATTCTATGAATATCTCCATGCTGCCCTCACAGCAGTTTTTCTGAGAGGGCTCCATGGGTTCTGGCTGGGTGGAGTAAGTCTGAACAGGAGATGGTGCAGGGAAGCAGCCAGCTCTTCCTGATGAACCTTTGTGTTCCTTTAGGTTTTTTTAATACGTTGAGAAAAAGGCACAAGTAATTTTGACAGCTTCTTTACAGCATTTTCCAGAAGCCTGAAATGGGATTCAAGTGACAAACCTCTAAATTCCTGTAAAGTTCCTCTGTATGCCATGGCAAATTAGGAATTTGCTGTCCAAACCACACATACTGAACTGGCCCTGATCCTGCTGCATTGACATTCTGATGTGTTTTCCTTTCCCTCCGTTTCATTCCCTTTGGCCAACTACAATTGTTACACATCTGTGAATCATGACTTCCTAGTCACCGAGGCTGACCCACTAATAACAGCATTATTTGCATTATAGTCAGCCTATTTTGCTAGACGTTGCGCAAAAATCTAGAAAATGACAGACCTTGCCTCACAGAGTCATCAATAGAATTAGACGTCTGTTCCTTCTTACACAGAGGAGCGGGAGGTTCTTGAATTCACTTACGTGTTTGTTCAGTGGTTGTCTGAAAATGGTACTCTGAGCAGTCCCTCAATTAACTAGTTTCCACACCATGCCAAAAGACCGCCCTTCATAACTGGATTTGCCTCTCATCATCAGAAAGGTCAAGGAAGCAATAGGCCTTGAAGGTTGAATCATCCTCTTGCTGCAAGAGAATGTGATAAGGAACATGCTCTGCTGCTGTTTATGCTCTCTCTTAATTGGACCTGCCCTGAAGAGCGCTCCTTGTTTGTTCACATGCTACCCTGATAACCTTTATGATGGCCACTTTATTTTAGAGGGACTGATATTTTTCAGAGCTGAAGAGGAACACTTTTGCAATGCTTACAAGTACACAAATGGTGGATGATCTGTCTTTCTTTCCTTCCCTCACCACTCATCCCACCCTCACCGACAACTGAATCGACATGGACCAAGATCATGTACACTAAAAGAACCCCAGTGAAGTGAACCACCTGAAATAGGCATGGAAGTGCTTTAAGGTTTAGCAACATCAGGCTGAGCATAGCAGATATTTTGGTCATCTCTTCCACTTGGGAAGCACAAATATGGTACTGCCGGTAGTCATGAAAAAGTTGCTAACGTACCAGTTCACTGGGTGCCATCTACAGATAACTGAGGATACTCGGTCTGCCTTGCCTACCTGTGATTTATCAGTCAGGTAAATAACATCGATGAGATGTTATTGCCTTTTTTCCCCAGACTGAATTAGCATTTAAACATGCAGATTCATCATTGGTTTTCCATATCACAAATCAACAAGAAGACAAGAAAGAGTTTGCACGGTAAAATTGAAATGGGCGCTAACAGGCATGTCAAAGCTACTAGATCGTTAACATTTTCTACCATTTTTTTAATTAAAAAAAATTTAGATAGCTCCAAAGATGTTCAGTGCATTCTTTTAAACAAAATTGACCTTTGAACATTTACATAAATAAAAGCTATTCGCACTACTGAAGAATGTTTCCCTCCTAACTGTACACAAGAAGGGTCATGTCAATTAGCAAAAAAGATATAACTATCATGCTCTGACATCTGCTGGGGGAAAGTGCTTAAATATTTCCTGTCCATACTCATCACCTAGAAGTTTTTTCAAACAATGTACAAGGGGAGAGGATAGAAACCCTCAAAGTTGTTAGCTCAAGAGAACGTGAATTCTCTGGGATATGCACTCCAGTCAAATCTTGAGCTGGGGGCTGGCCGTCGCTATGAGGGGGGGAAAGCTTTGTTTTATGCAAGAGGTCAAAACAGGTGGTCTGATTTCTGGCCTGAACAATTTCAAATGAAACCTTATATCTGCTCTTCAGTTGAGAATATTTCTAGATCAGACTGCTTCAGACGCCCAAAGACCCCTCTTAAAATCCGCACTCCCAGACTCTTCCCAGCACTGCCGCTTTGAACTGCCCAGGCCGCATACTCTCTCCTTTCCCCACCTCTGTTGAAGCCATCTATGTATCTGAAATAAAACTTCCCTGTATCAGGTAAAACAGCCTCAAAACTGGCTGCTGAGCGTTCACAGCCCTCAAAGAAGCATCCTGCAGCCGAGCAGCTACCACTGCCTACATATTTGAACCAAAAGGGATATGTTTCTTGCTGGCAGACTGTGGAGACTTGCTGAACCTAAGCCAAGAAAATAGATGAGGCAAGGGGTGTTAAAAGCTACCGTCTCGCCTCTTCTACACATTACACGCACGAGTGCCTTCAGCACCCAGGGCCCGGAGCCCAGACAATTCGCTGAAAGTCTAATGCATTTCAGATAAGGCCTTTGACTATTACCTGGATTGACAGCCAGAGAATGGGAGGAAAAACCCAGGCTCCGGCCTACTCAGCCGAGCAGAAAGCATCCCAGTTCACGGGCTAACCTAGGTCAAGTGATTTGGCGCCTGCGGTGTATTAAAGCTATTTACAAGAGAAGAGAGGGAGGGATTTACAGAACTTGAAGGGCACCAACTCTCCCAGTGAAAACTGTTTTTATTATTTTAATTCATGATATGTCCTGGCTCTGTGCCCATGGTCAGGGTTGGAAAGGCACTGTCTTTAGTAGAGACAATGGAAAAAATGAACAATATTTCTAAACCCCCTCCATTTCACAGCTACCCAGCTCACGTGCTTTGCTTTCATTCTATGGACCATCACCAGAAAGCTGTGCCTTCAGGCTGGAGGTGGAAAGAATCAGCTCCGTAAGTTCCCAAAAGCCATGTGCATTTATACACACTCTCAGGCTATCTGAAAGTACCAGGACAAGGGTGTGAAAGGACTGCCATGTTCAGAGCCCATGTCAGAAAGACAAACACGTCTCTCGTCCAGAAAGACATTGGTGCAGGCGCTTCAGTAAATCTCTCCCAGTCAAAGCCAAACTGGGAACTCCAGAAAGACCAATGCCCTTGTGAGGTTTCAGCCATCTCCCATTTGAGCCGGAATGGTGTTTCACACATGACTAGTGCTCTCAGTACTGGGTATGCCTGGGGGACAGACTGCAGAACCTGCCAAAATGCTGAAAGCTAATGAAACGCTTGGGACTGATGGAGTTGACTCTATCTAACTCTTTCCAAGGCTTAATTTCTTAGAATAAGCCTTACCCGTTAAAGCCTAATGTACCCCCCTGCAACACAGTATATCATCCTCTCCTCGTTTGACTGTCAGCCCAAAGGCAGAGAGGGGGCACAGTCACTCCCGGTGGCAAAGGTGGGCTGGGAGCTCCAGCGCACCAGCAGCCAGGGCACTGTCCTGTACCAGCGTAAAGCTCCAGAGTTCTCCAGACACTCTTCATCCCAGCAGGAAAACCGAAGGGGGAATTACTCCTTCTGAAGGAACCGGACACACATCCTCTTTTGGAGACTTAGAAAGCTGCCTTTCCCACCACTTTTTATTTGTCTTCCAGTTACTGTGTGCCATCACTGGCTATAAACTAGCTGACACTTCTGCCAGGTCTGTTCACCACGCTACTTCCCAGCTGAGACACAGATCTTGCCTCAAGTTTCCATGAGGGACTCGTGCCTCGTGCTGGGATGGCTGCTGCCCGCCATGCGAGTGACAGCAGTCCTGTGTGGGACAGGCTTGACACCTCGCGACCCTGCTGCGGCTCTAGATGTGAGCAGACAGGGCTGGGAGGCTCTGTATGAATTACACTCAGCAGACTGGAACCCGCACCAGTTCAGTGATTGCATTAGTCCTCACGGTTTGATCTGAGCACGGACATACCGTGTCAGGACAATAAGCATAATCATTCTCTAGAACATCTTGACTCTTTCTCCTCTGCTTCTATTTTTGCTTTTCACTTTTCCTTTCCTCTTCCTTTTGCTTTTTTTCTTCCTGGGTTGTTTGTTGGGAAATCTAATATTCTGTGACCAACTTGCCCCCCGCCCTTGTCTGTCCCCCCCACCTCCCATCCCCTTCTGCTCTTTCATCTGAAGATCAAAGTGAGAAAAGAGCACAAGCTGGTGACAGTAGGAAAATGAACAGACACGTGGAGAAAGAGAAAAGACCTACTCACAAAGAGGAAAAGTAATAGCTATTCCTCCACTTGTGATGGCCCCCACATGCAGCTCTGTTCCTTGATTCTCTGAACTTGTCATAAAAATCTGACAAATGTCCCTGACTGACCAGTGCACAGTTTTTGGAGTAATTTGGGAACCCCCCCATTGTGGACTACCATCCAAAAATGTGTTTTTCTTACAATTAGTTCAACCGATTTCTGCTGCAAGGCTCCAGTTCTATCATTTTTCTCCACTGCTGCGGTATCAAAGCACATCGCAGGGTTATTGAAACAGCTGCTCCTCATTGCAGAGGAAAATCAAGTCCCATAGCACCCATTCTGCACTGGCTTACTGGATCAGTGCTGCCTAGAGAGCAGGAGTGCCACAGGATAAACCGCCAAGAGCACCTCTCTAAGTCCTCAGGCTTTATCCTTAGAAAACCTCCTTTTCAGTTGTGAGTCAGAATCTGCTTAGCTGAGAAATACGAGCAGGACCTTACTCTGACACAGCATAGATGCTCCACAGCAGCTTTAAGATCGATGACTGAAATGCATTTTTTTTTTTTTTTCTGGTGGCTGTGATGCCTCACATGTATTAGACCAGGAACCTGATTTTCCAATATCCCACAGACACTTACCCGTGGCCCACTCTCACTGTTGTCTGATTCAAGAGCAGGGTAAGGACAGCCTGTACAAGCAACTACAGTCCTCCGAGCCCCTGACATCCTTCTCCACAGTAAGTATAGGTGCAGAGCGAAGCATACCATTTTGCTGCTCAGGCTCAGTTTCTACGATGAACAGGATAGTTTCGGTCTGCCAGAAAAATAGCCCAGGCCCTTTTTTTTTTTTTTTGTGAGAATTGCCTAAAAAAGGGCAAAATAAATGGCAGGGGGAGTGGACGCTGCCTACTGCAAAACAAGGGCTAAACCCAGCATCCCCATGGGTTGTTAACTCACTATGGCTGTCAGCACTGATCATAATCAATTGGTCCCTCATCACAGGAAAGCAGATGGTCAGGCCGCAGCATGCCCCACAGAATCAACAGGCTAATGATTATACTCGGTCTCCCTGGAATAAGCCTGCTATTAAACTCCCAGAAGTCTCACAAAGCTAAAACATTGTCCTCCAGCAATGCCAGAGAGGGGCCCAAGGAGGCCCAGAGCAGTATCCCTGAGGTTTCTCTGTGGTACTTCTATCGTGCATTTGTGTTTTAGCAATGAGGAATAACACAGTGCAGCAATGTGGACATCTCTGCACAGAGCAAAGACATGGTGTCGTAACACTTCCCGAGACTCTTCGTGACAAACCCTCTTCCATGCCACTTCCCCTGTCCAGACTCAAGAGGATTTTCTGTCTTCCCAGAATGAGAAGAGGAATGGTATGGGTTCTGAGCAGTGACTATTGATTTACCAGGCACATCATTTGCAAAATGTTAAAGATTGTCTCTTCTGCAACAGCCTGTCCTGCCTACCGCCAGCAGCCCGCTTCGGCTCTGCCCTGCGCGGCTCATCCTGCTGCTGGCAGGAGGCCAGCGCTGTCACTCAGCATAAGGCAGATTCCTTGTCAGCATGCTCTTTAGCCATCACAACACTGTCAGCCCTGGCGCCTAGGCAACTGTGGGAGGATGCTTAACGAGGTCCAATTTGTCTGGCTGTAAGGGAGGAGAAGCCAGGGACGTGTTGCAGGATGTGTCCTGAAAAAGAACTGAGCACTTAAGGCAAAAGCTGTGGGACCCAAGGAGAAAGATACAGAAGCTAAAGCAACAAATAGCCTCTTCTTCCCCTACCCTCTCCCTGTCCCCCCAGGAATCTTACGGGTTAAACACAGGCCCCTCTGTCTCCACGCACAGTTCTGTCTCCTCTCTCTGAACTCCTTAATCTCTTTTTGCAACTCCTGGCTTTGCACCTACTCTATAAACAGTCTTCTGCTTAGCATGGCAAAATGCATTTTTATCTAGCACACGGTAATTAAGACATTTAGAGTGAGGCACTTTTATTCTGCTTCCTCCCAGCAGCATGAAACTCCATGTAGCTATTATGTGCACGTTGGGGATAACTGTGACACTCTGCTTCCTTGAAAATTCCTCCAGCCAAACGTTATTACAGTGCAACAATTCACCTGTCTCCTTGTAAATCCTGCAGCCTTAGCCACGCCATCCTCACGCCTTTCTGCCAAGCTACATCCTGCTTTTTTAATATAAGTGACTAATTCTCCACACTACTTTGCGTCACATTAAAAGGTTTCACTCGGGGCTGTGTCTGGTTAAAACAAAACAAAGCACGGCAAAAATTGCTTCTAGCTAAAGAAACATTCTTTCAATATTATATCACCATTCCTTTCCATCACATCTCACATTACGATTCCAAGGCACTGAACGAGAGCACATTTTACCTGTAAGAAGGAGATGGGTAATCCTGATTTCCCATGAGTTCATAGACACCCACGGTAGGGAAGGGGGGGTGGAATTTCCACTTTAATCGGGACGGGAAAGATGAGTTCAGGTGGAAATGCAGAAGCTTTCCCTTGACACACTGGCCCATCACCCCGAATCACCACATGAGAATGATTACTTCACCCAGCTTCACTTGACTTCAGTCAGGAAAGCACCACGTCTCCCAGGTTAAAATCAATAGGCGGGCTATTCACGCAGGATTTAGGTAATGAAATATAAGCTGCCTCTGCTAAAAATCAAACTAGGTCAGTTCTGTTGCTCACTGGGATTCTTTAACCTGGAACAAGAGCAGGTTAGAGCAGTTACAAAGGTGAGATAATCCCAGACATTTGGGGATGGAAGAGCAGAGCAACCTGTGCAGAGGGCTGAGGGTAGAAGAAGATGCCTTACACAAGGTCTCTTTTGCTCTCTTGTTTAAACTACCTTCTTACTACTTTATTTGCAAAGGTACGTTAGAGGACATCTCCTGTACGGACAGATCAGTCTTTCACATAAAAGGCTGTCAGTTACTGTCAACTTGAATTAATTGAAACAATCGCCTGCCAGCATGCATTAGCTCAGAGAGGTTGGAATCAGGCTAGTGATCTGCCTGTTAAATTACCAGAAGGCTATTGTTTAATCATATCTTCCAGCAAAGAATTTTTTGCAATCTTTCCATGGGAGTTTGCTATCAAACGTGAGCCTGGAAGTGCGTGAGAAATGGAGGATCCTTGCCCCATCATGAAAACTATTTAATCTACTCTCTCAAACATTAACAATTAAAGACAGGGTAGGAACACACTCCTTTGGTTGAGAATCTGATCCAAACTCCTTCTTCACCTTGAAAATTCTGGGGAACTTTGGGGCACTCAGTGATTTGATCCTAGCTTATTTTAAATCCTAGCGGATTCAAACACTTCCAGATCAGAAAAACATCCACAAAAGCAGGGTGGCTTTAGCTGAACTGAGTCCCTTCCATACCTTCCCAACTCAGTGTGACAAATCTGACATCACAGCTGAATGAACGGAAAGATACTTAGTGTCTTGTCTTACTACAAATCCACGAAAGCATTTAGATCTTCCTGGCCTGCTTTTGACTATGGTTGATGCTCCCAACTGCTCTTACTCCAGCATGCTTCCTTTTTCTGCATCCAGACAAATATGACAACGAATCCAAGGCCTGAAGAAAGCTTTTGTGGGTCACCTGATTCCTGCTTACTGTTGAAATGAGCATCTGAATACCTTTTGTGATTGAGAACTAGCGGAGACCGAGGTACAAACCAGCACAGTAACGAGCACACGACTCAGTGAGTATTCAGTCACGGACTCTGCCTCTGCAACACAACAGCTGAGGTTCAGGCAGGAACTTGCCCCCCCTCCAAATGACCATGACTGCCAACGATACTGCTGATCTCACAACTACAGGAGACCCCGATCACATACGCTGGGGCACGATTGCCTCATTTAATCCCCTGCCAAGCTCTGCACAAGGTTCTGTCGCACACCACCACAGCACGTCCCCAGTGATTTCAGTAAGGTACCCCAAAGAGAGGGGCACGCTTCTCCCAAAAGGGGATCTGCATCCTAGACCCCTCTGAGCACTTTTTACTCACGCAAGTAGATGGATCAGCTTCAGCAAGACTCAGAACAGAGTTTGCAAGAGCGACTCATAATGAGCATTAAAGTTTTATCCCTCATGTGCATTGGCTGTGAGGCAGTATGTTGGTTTGGGTAGGGGCAAGGGAGGCAGGAGCAGCCAGCCTTCCTGCAAAATCCATTTGTAGCTGTGGCTGGGGGCACAGTGTCAGGAGACAGTTTCCATGACTGCAGGGAGGCAGTGGCATGTAATGTTGTGCAAGACACACGAGCTGTGGGTTAGCAGAGCTCAGCCCAGGGTTTGTGTTGCGCCTATGTGCCTCAGGTCATCTCGGGAAGCACCTGCTGTGTAGGTGCCAGACAGAGATGATATCAAATGAAACTTTGGCACCAAAATTGACATACTTCTGCAAAGCCAATTTACATTCCTTGCCCTGGGCTTCTGGAGCCAAAAAAAAAAAAAGAAAAAAAACCAAAAAACCCAACAAAAAACCTTTGGATTCAAACTTGACTCCGTGGCTCCAGTTTGCCTAGCATAGTTTCCCTGGTATAACGCTAAAATGAGGTTCTGGCTCACAGTGCTGTGTCCTAGAAGAGTCCCCAGTGAGCATTGCAAAGTCTATCATAAGAGCAGACTGGGAACAAGACAGCAATTATGAGATTGTGATGAAAAATGGTCTATTTGTTGCATTGCCCAACCCTGTTCCCATCTTTGTCCTCAAGGGCTTCTTTGCAGACACTGTGATTTGCTTTTTTTCTTAACGATGTTGGTTTGGAAAAGAGACTCCTTTTTTCCACCCTCCTGACACACAGTCCATGTGATCCCTCCCCCCTCCCTCTTTTTTTTCTTCCCTGTAGCGGCCCCGATTCTCAGCAAGGGAGATCAGCAGATTCACAGCTCTAGAGATCCTACCCCAGAGAGGAAGCAACATCAAACAATACTTGAAGTTTTATTGTTACCAAATCGACTCTGTTGGCTGCTGATAGAAAATGTAGAGTTGGATAATCCACATTTTCTGGTCTTGAATCTTCCTCACATTATGCTACGAGTTAGTGCTTGTACCTTTACAAAGCTGGTTTGAGAAGCCCCTTCTACTGCAAGGGCTCCAGCAGCTTCCTATACATGCCCTGTCCAAGGGTAGCTGACAGAGCCTGGTGGATACAGCCTGGCTTTTGTCTTGATCTTTCAGCTTCACAGTCTCAGACAAGTATGTGGCTTGAGCATCCAAAATCCATTCTTTTCTTATACCAATAGCTGACAGCTTAGTGCCCCACCACCTCCATTCCCAGTGTAAAGCATAAATTAATAACCCAGCACTAGTTTGTTTTCATATAACATAATGCTGATGTAATAATATAAAATAACATACAATATTACTGCTGTGTATTATAATGCAATTTATTCATTTGCCCGCTTGTTTTGTCTTTTGTCCGCTTGTTTCATGAAGGCACCGTCTTAATGTAACTCTGTATGAACACAAGAGTTATTTTAACAATAAACATATTTGTTGCTTAGACTTCTCAGTCCGACCTGGCAAACACTTATGGGCACGTTCTAGCTTACTGAAGTGCAGGATGAGGACTTTGGTTTTCCAGTTTTGTCTGTTCACTCTGCCTTCTGTAGCATTCCTACATGCTAGCAGCCATCGCCAGGAGCACACAGGTTCTTTCCTGGCAGTTTCTTTCTGCTTCTCAGCACACGTTCTGCCCAAATACTCATACATAGTTCTTCTCACACTTAACCACCCGTGTCTGATATGTTCTTGCTGTCTCCTTTCTGCCTCTGTGGTCCTTCTGACCACCTTTCCTCCTTTGCTTTCTCTCCCCCCACTCCACAGCCCCATCCTCCTGCATCTGAACTGTGTGGACCCAGCTCAGCCCTGGCATGTCTTACACAGACCCTGTGATTTGATGGCTCCTACAGTTTCAGTGACCTGATTTTCTAAAGGAGCTTTGTAGCTTCTTACATTTCTCCTGAATGAAGAGCAGGGCTTACTCTCACAGCATCAGAGAAGTTTCAGACAGCCCATAGCATCGTAATATTAACCTGTTATGCTCTTTAAGAGTAGTACAAGCTTTTAAAAAAAGGTTCTTAAGAAATCAGACTTCTGTTTTTATTGGACTCCATGAAAGCCAAGGGCAGCCAGAATTATATGAACTTAAATTTTTCAAAAACTCCCCCTTGGCCTCTGCAGTTTCTACCCAAAGCAAATATGCTCAGGCTATAAGGCTCGGCTGAAATGAAGGTAATACTCATTAGAGTATAAAGGCTTCACCTTTATGAGTAAGGCAACAAAAATACCACTGAACTGATTATTTAAAGAAACATGTTTTATGTAGTCTTTATTGATTCTCTTCTCTGAGGTGCTGATTTGGCAAATACTTATACAGGTGCGTAATTGAAGCCCCTGAGGAGTGCCAAGCAGCTAATTATTTGCAGGAATGGAGGCCTTTTGTGCCAGCTAAATAATGAAATATAAATTTGCAAACCTGTCAGTGATTAAGCAGTTCTCCTTCCATTGACTCTTATTCCGTCTTTGTTATGGGTTTGTGTTAGGCAGCTTCTACTGGCAGCGAAAAAACAGTGGTAAGTAGATTCAGAAGATTTCATAGTCTCTTCCCAATTGGGTTTAAATGTCACTTGGGGCAGAGTTTTATTTTCACTGTTTCTCTTGTAATTTTCTTTTCTGGGCAGGAATGTTTCAAGTCTTGGATGCTAACGAGGGTTTATGGTTAAAACTAATCTTGTTAATTCTCCTCACTATAAAAACAATTCAGCTTATCTACACATGGATTGCTTTTCTCAAGGCAGCCAAACGCAGTCCTGCTTCACTCATGAGAGGCACTAGCCCTTCTGGATATACATCCGTTATTTCCTTCTGCTGCAGTAAATTCTGTCACTCTTGAGCTCTTCCCCACACAGACGTAAGATCGCTCCTCTTCCTGGTTACCGAGTCTGTGTACGTGCACATATGAACTGAGGGAAGGCTTTGGAGGATCCCTATCGCTCCAGTGCCACTGCCCAACTTTCTTCGAGTTGTGCTACCTAATGATAGCACAGTCCCACCGAGACAGACACCTGGAGGTAAAAGCACTACCACTCTGAAGACGAGAGTTTTTTTGGTGCGGTGTCCTGGTTTCGGCAGGGATAGAGTTGTTCTCACCCTAAATCCAAAACACAGCACTGTACCAGCTACTAGGAAGGAAATTACCTCTACCCCTGCCGAAACCAGGACATGCAGAAAATACATCTTGACCTAGCTGTGTGCAAAAGTGTAGAGTCTTGGGTGGGACAAGCATTTCCAGGAGATGCTCTTCCTTCCTTTGGCAGATCCTCCTGTACAGTTTGATTTCCTAAACGCCTTGTTAAGGCGTCCAAAAGGAGGGCGACACTGAGGTTGGTTTAGTATTTGTTTCTGACAACTGCACTTAACTGTTAAAAGCAATGGAAGAGACGTATATGGAAAAGATGCTAAAACATCAAAGTGAAAAATACAATGCAAGGAGAAGCTATTGCTACTCCTCTGTCACCCCAGGAGATTCAGAATTGCACGCTCTTTCTCCTAGTTAGGAACTGTTTAAAAAACAATTGGCCGTCAGGAGTGGCAGTTCAACAACCCTGAAGAATGAACAAGCATGGCAGAAAAACCGCCCTGTGCTGCAGCACTGTAACCACAGGGCTTAACAGGAGTTTCTCTTCTGCTTGTGCTCCCTACCATGACTCCTGCAGCCCAAGACAGCTGTGGGGATTGATTGCATTGAAGCAGCAGCAAGTACTCCTTGTGCTTAGGTAGCCACATTTGACAAAAGCCTCGTGGGCGAGCACTTACGGCACGTTTCTCTGGCATGTGACTCGGCAAACACAACTGGTCGCTGGTATGATCGCTGGCCGTATCCTGCAGCAGAGTCTTTCCATTCCCTGCCTGTACACCTCCCTAGTCCATTCCTGCCTCAGTTTCACAGGCACTTTGGGAGAGGACTCCCATTTTCCTATCCCCAACTCTGTCTAGAATAGGAAAATACATTTATTTTTCCCCTCTTCAAAGACCTGGTGTTTTCTCTCTTCTCATTTTATTTGTAAACAAAGAGGTGGGAACAGCCCCCGTGAGGTTATTTCTCCAAGATAAGCTTTCCCTGCGTT
>NW_008824934.1:1440774-1446763 GCF_000699105.1 Pygoscelis adeliae | reverse complement strand
ATTTCTTTATATTCATATCTAATCATAACAGACTGCTTGCCATGTGAGACAATCCAAGACAAATAGCCAATGGGAGAGATTTAGGCTGTTTCTTTCTAGGAGCGATGTGTTTGCAGGAAACCAGCAGACAGCCCCCAGAAAGAAAGAAAGTACAGCTGAGAGCAAAATCAGGCTTGGAAGTATAAGATCAGATTTGGAATTTTGCTTTGTCTCCCTACCCCCAGCCTCCTCTAGCAAAGCCTGATCAAAGGAGATATGGCAGGAGGGATCACTTTACATATGTTTTCTCTGAGCAATCTCAAACCTTCCTGGGTCACCAATAATTTAGATACTAGCAACGAGAGGTAAGTTCCCTGTTGCCTCCACCCATGTCTCCAGCACTTTCCTAGAGTCAGCCAGTCCCACTCCTACGTCCTCATCCTCAACTTTGTGATCCCAGCAGCCTCCTCCAGCCCCCTTTCAGGCTACCAGAGCTAGAATCTTTCAGAAGGAGATTTACAGAGGCTGTCTATTTGGCCAAAAGGCAGCCTGTAATTCCCTCCTACCAGGGAGGGTCTTGCTCCAGTAAAATAAGTTCTCAAACTCCCTGACTCTTTATTGCAGCCCCAGACATCAGTGTCCATTGCATGACCTTTCAGGGGAGGTACAATATCTTGTTTCAAGCCTTTTTTGTCTTTATCAATGTGGGAGAAGAACTGTCAATCTGCACAAACTTCACTAAAATTCACGCTAGCAAGTTCAAAGGTCAAGGAAGGTGCAATAATTCCCTTGGGCTGAGAGCTGGTTGAATAATGGCATTTCATTTCCTCACTTGATTCCCCCTCTCCCCCCTCCAGCTGCCACTTTGCCAGCATCGCTGTTGCGTTGCATCACCCGCTGTCCAGATTCCCACCGGGAAAGAACACATTTTGGAGAGTCTCACAAAGCCAGCCTGACACTGTTCCTCCTTTTCCCTGTCACAGCGCTCTGCGGTCCTACTCCTGGCCCTAGTTTGTGGCATGCTGTCTTCTTGCTTCGCCCCATTTGTGTCCTGCTAATGACATTGTCTCACCCAGGTTCTTGGTCACTTCCTACACGGATGGGCAGACTACTAACAGTCACCAGCTGTCCCTCAGAAAGGACCACAGAGGGAAGAGAAGGAGACAAGGGGTACATGAAGAGCATAGCCTTGTCTTCAGCTGTGCAGGCGACACCTATGCATATTCCCAGTGCTTTCTGGCTGGTATCACTCAGATTTTCACAGGTGGGGTGTTTTAAACAAGGCATTCTGGATACTGAAAGCTGGATGCTATTTTCTCCCTCTTGTCGCCCCTTTCACTTACATGCCAAAAATCTCTTCAGAGTCTTCCACCCATTTTCTGTTGATTGACTTCTCTATACTCTGACGTAGGTTGTTGTGGGACGTTTTCCTCTACAGCTCAGGGCTATAATTCCAGCACATCTTAAATTGCCCCCATAAGTGCTCACAAATTCAAAAAAGAGGATTTGCATGTGTTGCAACAACCTCAGTGGAGAAAAAGACACAGCCTTAGGACAAATCTCAAGTGCTCAGTGCATGTATCAAAGAGACATCTAATTATGCTAAAGGAAGCTTGTTAAAGGAAAGTGTTGATCTACTGTTAGACTCGCACAAGAACGTGTCTGTGTACAAGCATAAGCCACTTGAAGCACATGCTATCCTGCATGCCTGAGTCACACCAGCACCTCTTGTACTTACGCATTACCAACCCCCTGGCTAATACAGACTGTGCTTCCCTGTAGCCAACCTTAGGCATGACTGGAAAGGGAGTTCTGGAGCCTGCCTGGCAAGACAGAAAGGCAAATCCTTTACACGTGGTGTTTACAGCCAGAGTTATTTCATTTACAGGCTGTTTTGTCTCATGTCTCTCTAACGCAAGTGACCACCTTCATGGAAAACTTCACTCCTTTAGGGTCAAGGGCCCAGATTTGCTCTTTGTAGCGAATTGCGTAGCTTCATTAAAATTGGTTAGAAGCTGATCTGCATTGCATGAGTCGGAGATTTGACCCACGGTAAAGCAAGTAGCACTAATATAAAGGCAAAGAGCTGAGTAAATACATAGTGCATGGAAATGCATAGTAGAGAACCAGCTGCACCAATGCACGGCCGGGCTGGGAGCAATCCTTCTACGTACAGTCTTACCTGCATCCAGTTCACTGTCCTTTGGCGTTTGAGGTGCTTCAGAAAAGCCCTTTCCATTTGGTTTGCGCTTTACTTCCACACGTCTAGGAGCGCCTGAACCTTTTCAAACACATGTCCCTATCATCATCTCCTATCTGTGTGCTGCAGGAATGGAACTGGAGCCCTTGGTATTTAGCTGGTGGCGATGAAGTGACGCGTCCAAAAAGTGTGGGAGGCTGGTAACATTTCTCTCCAGAAGTCAAAGTACATCTGGCCTTATTGGCAGAGACAAAGATCATTTCTAGCTGTTATCACATTATCACTTCGCCTTTGAATAAGCTGAGAGTTACTTTGGGGGGTTGTTTCTCTTTCCCAATCTCTTTAATCAACTCATCTAGCCTGGGAAAAGCTGATGGGATTTATCATGTTAGGTAAGGGCTGACTCATTTGTAAATTGGCCTAAGCTTGCACAGATACACTCAAATCCTGATCCAGTCTCTGTCCCAGCCTTCCTTTTTACTCCAAAGAGCCTTAGTTCCCAAGGCAGGTGAGGTACTAAAGCATACAACAAGGAAGCACTCGGCCTTTTGAGGATCAGGGTTTTGTCTGGAATTAAAAAACAAGAAGTCCTTCCCCAGAGGATGCGAGGCATGTTTGGATGAAAATGTTACATAGAAGTCAGACACCATGTTATCTTTTTCCACACGGTTTGTACGTAGATACAGTGATAAGAGACACCAGTCACTCACAGCTTTCCGAGCAGTGATTTCCTGGTTTCTTAGTGAAATAAGATCGTGCCTCTGACATCTGTATGCAATACATTCTAACTAAACCTGGCAGCAATGTGAAGGTCTCAGATATATCTAAGTTCCTACAGATTTCATGAAAAAAAAGCATCCAGGTAAAAGCAGGCAATCTATGAATACCCTCAGAAAAAGTAACCAGCCATCTAGAAAGAAGTTAAATGGTCTGCCTGAAATCATCAAACGAGCAGCTGACCTCAGACATCCTACCTCCCACAGTTACTAATTGGATGAGACTGAATTTTTATGCAGGGAAGCAGGGGAGGCAGTTACTGAAACCCCTAGGCAAAACTGGAGCCCACACAGCATGGAACAAAGCCACATACACCACCACCCCCCCCCCCAAAAAAAAAAAAGCCATTCTAGCCCAGCTTTACCAAGGCCGCAGCGAAAACCCCAGCATGAAAATAGCTATGCCAGGTCAGAGCAAACCCTCTGTGCCTCCACGAGTGACCGAAAGCCGATGCTGAGAACAAGGCCGGTGTACAGCGCCTTCCACTCAGGGGCTCACGACAGGAAGGACAGGACGCAACAGCTCCTGTTGTGCCACTTCAGCAAAAGGAGAACCAGCGACTCACCAGCAGTACAGAGCCTGTGACACAGACCAGGGAAGCTCAATGTAAGCAGCGCAGGGTCCGTGCCGTGCACTGCTGTTTCATTAGGGTCATTAAACAGTGCCAGCAGTCCCTGGGCAAGGCCGCTAGCAGTACGAGGACATGGGAAGCAGGAACCTGGCTGCAGATAGAAACAGTAATTTTTTCCATTCCCCCACACCTCCTTTTTTTTTGGTCCTGATACAACTACGCTGTGTCTTTAGCGAATGCTCCCGCTGAGTTTTCAGAGTCAAAACAGCACATTCCTTATGACCCCAAATGCCTGCGTGATTCCACTGGGCATGAGAGGAGAGAGGGAAGCAAGAATAATCCTTGAGGTTAGCTGGGCCAGCTGGAAGGAGGAAGGTGGTCTCAGTGGTCCAGTGGAGACAGCGCTAGTTTGGAACTGCCCCTTCTGGAGATGAGCACGACGGTGGTTCCAAGCCCTTGGGGCTGGAAACAGGATCCTCAGCCCGGCTTCTGCTGCATACGGCGTGTAGTGGCCGAGTCTCATTTCACAGCAGCGGAGCTGGACAAGGAAAGGCAGCAGATCCACAGGCATCCCTGGTGAATGAGAAGCCTTGTCCATGAACATCCAGCGTGCTGCTTTGAAGTGCTGCTGATCTGTGGTGTGCAGAGGGGGGACTGACTTTGGATGGCACCTTGTTTTCACATGGCTAGAGTTCATCAGGCCTTAAGCGGTAATTCTTAACTCTTACTATTTTTACTCCAGGCAATTAAAGCTGACGCTAAACCACAGACATTTAGAGAGCTTTAACATCGTTAATGATGGCTTGGAAAATGAGGTGGGGGAGCGTGGGAGGAGGACTGGGTTCTCTGGACACGTATGCCGTAGTTTCAAGAGAGGATCTAGTGGGCATGTATGCGTGCACCTATATCTGACTGTTCAGTCCTCTCATACACCCCCCACACAGGCTGCCATCACCAGCAGCGTAGACAGCAGTTCCCACATACCTGCCGAGCCTGTGGAAAGCTTTCCGTTTCCTTCCCTCCTTGTTCAGGCCCGAGACAGTCACTGTGGCTGCGAAGGGGAGTGTTACCTGGCACAGTTGCAAATAGTCTTCCTCTCCCCCTCATCCACCTTCTGCCTCGCCTGTTATCAGATCCTGTTCATGGCGAGTTTTAAGCTAATGGCTTCCTCGGGTATAGCCCAGAACGGTGTTATCAGTGAAGATCCCTATCACTCTCTAATATACCCTAAGGCTCCAACTCCTATTTGTTTAAAACAGGGGGGAAAGCCAGAAGAATGTAACCCATTGAGCCCTAGCGAGGCAAGGGGCCGTGGCTGGAGATCCAGTACTGAGATGTCTAGCACCGCTGTCTGACATTCTCTCCCTCTTTCCCTCGTTCTTCTTTAAAGGCAAGAGTAAATATGTAAGTACAGACCAATTCCACAAATACCAGATCTGCAGGAGTCAGACTGACTGTAGCTTGCTCTCTTGCCCGTTGCTCTTGGCTACCCAGCACACTCCAGCTGCTGCCAATGGCTTCATGGCAGTGATCTTTTTTGAAGAGGGGACATTTGTCCTGGTGCAGAGATCCGGGGGACACACGAATGAATGCCTTCCGAGCACTCCGTACGGCCCCCGGCCGCTTGTGGCGTGAAGAAGCCTATTAGAACGCATGTGGCAGGGGTACGCTCTCACAAGCCGATCACCGCGATGACAAGATGTGCAGGGACATGGCGGCACTCGCTAACTGATACATAGATGTTATTGCAGGATGAATAGCCTCCAGATAAGTAACCCGATACATTTTATTATTACAAAATGGGATTTTTATGTGCAGAATTTGGATGTCACACATACTTTAGTTTCTTTTTCTGACCATGAAAGATATGTAACTAAGTGATAAAAAAGAAGTTACTTTTAATGCAGCAGAGAATATTAACCCCCTCCTTGCCCCAGGCACTCAAAAGCTCTGACAAACCAAAGCGGAAAATAAACTCTTCTCCAATCACTTAGCAGGTCTACAACGGGAGGAAATAAGGAGCTCTGCACACCCCTCAGATTGCATTAGTCAGACACCGCAGCATTTTTAAAATAGTCTGTCATTAATCATGACAAGACCAGAGAGTGAGAAAGAGATCAAAGAGGTAGAAGTCTGAAATTCCAGTTTCAGATTCCCTGCAGTTAAAGGTAACGACAAGGTTAGGAACCAGCAACAAGTGATCACTAAGTGTTTAGATCTAGCTGAGCATCCACTGCTGCAGGAGCCAGAACTTCTGTGTGGCCCCCTTATTTTACTGGTTTAGCCCAGGTGAAGATCTAGTTGCATGGATTTATCCAAACCACAGAAAACAGCATAGCAAGACTGGAGCTTTCAAAGGGATGATATTTCCAGTAGCTCCTGCCTGTGGTTGAAACTGGAAATATCATCTTCTGAGGTCAGCAGCTCCTCACCTCTGACTCTGGCAATGCAAAGGCAGCAGC
>NW_008824934.1:1393389-1440619 GCF_000699105.1 Pygoscelis adeliae | reverse complement strand
TAGATATGATCCTTCAGTGCTGGTACCCTCATGCAGAATCCCTGAATTCATTTAATACCCCTATCCTTCTTCTCAGCAGTAGGAGGAAATTAATGCTCTCACAACTTGTGGCAGTGTTAACAGGAGTTATTCACACCTGTAAAGCACTAGCACTCTTCACAAAGACAATGTTCTTACCGGTCAGCAGGGATACCAGGTGATACCTAAGGTCAACTTAAGAGAGCTCTAGAACTCAAGCCCTCATTAACCTTGTGTGAGCCTAACACACCGGCTGCTGTAACCCACCAAAGGCCCTTTCCTGAAGAGCTAGTGGCTGAACTGGATAAGACAGAAAGAATGAGGGAACTTGCCCAAGGTCAACAAGCAGGTCAATGGGAGTGCTGGAAACAGAACCCAGGTTCCCCATTCTCTTGCTCCGAGACATATTTGCTCCCACAGGCAAGCGCGTGTCCCCTCAGGATACAGCAGCCGGAGTCTCAAACAGTTCTAACTAGCATCCCCCAAGGGCGACACCACAGCTACCCATGCGAGCTGCCCTGTTCCTCACTGCCCAGCCTCTTGTAAAAACATCCCCAGAATCTCTATCGCTTCATAAATCTTTAAAACCAAAACCTGGTTGGAGATATTTATACTGTTTGAGATCATTTCCCCCAGATTGACTGTCATTCCTGTTTTATAGATTACTGGCAACTCCCAGCACCCTTTGCTGGGAAAAAGAGGGTTTGATAATTACAACAGTCCTTGAGAACGTTTCTTTAAACAAAAACAAAAAACAAACAAACGCCAACTTCATCATCCTATAAAGTTTTCTTAGATTCCAAGTGTAACACACACACAGAGCAAACATTCAGTACCCTGTCAAAGGAGACACCTGAGATAACTGAGCTAATTTAAAGCGGCTGAAAACTGTCCTTAAAGCTTTTTTTTTTCTTCCCCTCTCGCAACTAGAGCTACACTGACGAGTATTCTCCCATCTACTGAAACTTGGTTTCCTGTCCACACAAGCATCCCAGCTAGTTTAGCATTGCAGCTAGTACTGCCAAGGACTTTGTGCCTACCTTTAAACCTAGCTTGTGCTTAAGGAGACAGGCTGCCTTTGCCTACCTGCAGGAGCTGCGGGCGAGTAAGCCAAATGAAGGGATGCTCCCGGCCTTAGCAGTGTATCCTAGTTAAGAGAGCCCCTACGTTTTGCCCAAAGAAAAAGACTAGGAAAGGTTGTCAGGCATTTATAAATAAGCCATGAGTGCCTGAGTGACAGACAACAGGAATACCCAGGACACAGCCTTGCTCCTTTTCTACCCTGAGTTCTGAGCACTTTGTTTTCCTGCCCCCATTGACCCAACACTGATCCAGCTCCCCGCGTCAGCCGGTCCTTAACACCTCTTCTCACAGCTCCTTCAGGAAAACAAGCTCTGAAAAAGCGTATGGTGAAGAGGAGCATTCCTTAAATAGAGCAAGACAACAAGCTCTTATCCAGTTTCCTCCTGCCAGATAAAGCTCCAAATGCGTAACGTCTCCACCCCATCAACCAGGGCCACTTTGACAAGAAAGTATCATGGTTGAGCCTCCCCTCCAGAGAGCTGTGAAAACTGTATCTGCTCTTCCAGTGCTCTGCAAGCTAGCCACAGCTAGAGGGAGAGCAAACAGCAGGCAGAAAAAGAAATAAACACTGAAACCAGCGAAAAGACAAATATGCAAACAATGTTTCTGCCAAACAAACAGCAAACACACCACTTTCTTTGCCAAAAAAAACAAAGCTGCAGTAAAGAACCAAAGTACAGAGTGGATCTAACAGAGAAGCAAGTGCCTCAAATGAGATTTAAGATCCTAACTTTAAAAATCCACAAAACCTGTAGGAAGATTTTATGGAAACACAAAATGCTGTTCTCGATGTGATGTCGGGTTTCTCTCTCGTTTTTCATCAGAGTACGTCAAGTATTTCTCAAGAGTCCTAACAGTAGAGAAAACATTTCCAAGCATGCTAGCACGGCGCGTGGGGACACTCGAGCTGTCTTGCAACTCGGCACAGGAAGGGGACAGCCACACAAAAGCGCTTACACCTAGAGCCGGCACGGGGCAATCCTCACCGAGCTGTCGCTGCAATGCAGAGCTCTGCGCTCCCATTCAGCGCTGCATAATTTTTGAGCTGATGTTTCCCTCCTTGTCTCCATTTGGAGCCTCCATATGGATCGATTAACCATCATACAGCCAAGAAAAAGGCACAACAGATATTTCGCAACTGTTTCTTCCATCCCCACCCCCTTCAAGCAGATTCATTTGTCTAGGCAATTACAAAACCATGGATCTGTGCAGAGAATTTTAACTGTATGTATGAGAAAGCTGTTTATTACGTGGTTATGGTATTGCCTTGATGCATGTCTGCTTCAGCCCCGCTGCGGACCGAACGGGGGCATATAGCTCTCCCCAGTTGTAAGAGCCTAAAACCACACGGCGGGTCTGAAATGCCCCCGGAGGATTTCTGTAAACCCCTCCTTTGTCACCAGGGGGAGCAGGTTGTGCGTCTTCAGACAACGTGCACCTGCCCGTGACCGCAGGGAACCACAACGGAGGACTTGCCGAGCTGTGGTGCTTTACGATAAGTTTGTAGCGTTTTATAGTGAAGGCACGGGGCAGCCAGGTGGGCTGCGTTCACTGCTCCGCGTTAATTCCAGTCCTTTCCTCAAGCCGAGCTCCCCTCCAGCACCCATCCCATCTCCCAAGCCCTGTACTCCTGGCTACCTTCTCATCTGGACGTTCAAAGCCCACCCTCCCACTGCAGCAGGCCTGCACCCAACCCACCTCACACCAGCTACAGCCAGGCAAGTCTCTATGCATGCAATCTGCCTTTAAAAGGAAAATAAGTCCCCTTAAAGCACAGCATGGGAACACCCAGCCCACAGACAATTAGCACCAAGCCCCTGGCACAAAGGAGCCTGGAGAGAAATAGGCCCAGGAAGCAGCCCCGGGTCTTGTGTCTGTGGATGCCCCTTAACTGAGTCTGTGCCGGAGGCAAGCCCAGCTCGGGTGCCTCAACACTGGGGTTCAGATTTGGAATTTCAGTGTAAGACATAATAAATGGGCACGTGTTTGGTTCCTGCACACCGAGCCCCGGGAAGATGCAACAAAACCAGCCCCAACCTGAACTGAAGTTACATTAATAGCCAGGTCAGCTACTCTGGAGTATCACGGCCTCGGCAACAAAGGCAGAAGATCGCTGCCCTAGCTGGCAGCCCATCCTTCCCATCGTGTATTTCAGGATAACAAGAGCTAAAACATTGCCACTGTTAAGAATGTGAGATCATAAAGCATAGTCTAGGAGAGCCGCTAGACATTTCAAACTTTCCAAAAAGCCATAAGGAAGGAGGCATTTCCAACTGCTATAGCCTGACCTGACAATTCTCAGGACTACCTGGGAGCCTAGAGGCTATTTTAAATCGGAACTGCTTGCCACAGAGGAACTAAGAACATTATACCTTTTCTAAGCCCAGAGATAGAAGTCATCTAAGTAGTAACAAAGAAACACTTTTTCCCCCCCAAACATCAATCAAACAGTAGAATTACATGACTCACCAGCAGATGCAACTCCTCTACTCCACAGGGATCCAAATACCTGCTCACCAACACTATTATTATAAATGCCCATCTATCCCTTCACCCCGGGTTATTTATTAGGGGAATACTGAGTCCTAGAAGCTCTGCAGGAAATCAGCTATCCTGCAGGCAATTTGGTACACCTGAACCCCTAACGGCATGGCCTTTTAGCCTTCACTGATACCAGCCTAACCTGAGCATTAAAGAAAGTTGCTGAGTGAGACTCAGTTCTGTAATCAATGAGTTTGGTACTTTCTTTCCACAGACACGAGCCAGAACACAAAGCAATAAAGACTCAAGGTCTTTTGGTATTTGGTTCTATGCTGACAGGGTCACCAGCTCCCTAACTTTCCGTGGAACCTTGACAGATTCAGCTCCTTGGAGTCTGCTGTTAGGGCTCTCTCTATCACAGTAGTTACCACGCCAAAGTATGCGGTATTAATTCCTAAATATCACATAGTGTTAATGCCTATATAGGGCTAATTTTACTCTGCTTTTTTTACTACCGTCACCAATTCAGAATGGTTTTCAAATTACCCTTGGGTTTTCCTTGAAGACTAAGCATTTAACTAACATTCTGCTGCTCACTTCTATTTGCAGGCTTCTCTCAGAGAAGAGGCTTGGAAAGGGCCTCTCTTTCTCTTTGATTTCATCATTGTCCTCAGGACTGATTTATAACCTGCACCTATTTATAACAAGAGTTTTACATGACAAACTAATCATTTTGCTTGACGGTTAATAGCCCGCCATTCAAGGGGAGTTTACATGTCCTGGGCTCTCTTCTATCGAGTGAGGAAAGGCAGGCAATCTGCTGCTAATCCAACATAAATACCCCTGGAGTCAGTCTGGAGTGTGGCATCAAAATCATTTACAAAACGTGAAATTTGAATAGAACTTAAAACCTCATAACCTCTCAGCTCCCAGCCAGGGAAAATATTCAGAGAGTGCCTGCAACTGGAATCTCGGTGCCGGGAAGATTGCTTTTGTTTGTCTGAAGCAGTTAGCGGAGAGAGCAAGGGTGCAAACCGGACAGCCCTGGCATTATGGAGGTAGCTTTGCTCAGCTCCTAACTCTAACTCAGCCTGTCCAAGGGCTACTTCAAGGCCCTGTGTGAATTAAATAGAAAGAATTCACTGCAGATTCCACACGTGAAGGGCTGATCCAGCGCTGCACTGTGCCCTTCTGAGCCAGCTAGCGTGGTGCTAAATGTGGGAGTAGCGCAAAGTAGCAGGACCAGGACAACCCACCAATCTCCTGTCAATATAGCTGCTCATAGGACAAAATCTACAGGGGCCATGCCAGCAGAAACACACCCGAAAGGCAATTCTGGAGTTAAGCCCTGAACTAGACCGAATACCTGTACTCTGGGATGAATCGCTAGCGTTTTCGCCAGATTTTCCACCAGCCTCGGTGGACTCTTCCATCAGGCCCATAAACCACAGTTACCAGCACATTTTGTGAGGGCACCCAACATAGAAGGAGCTAAAAAACCTGCTAGCAACACCACCGAGCCTAGACCTTTGAGACAAGGGCAGAGGCACGTTCCAGAAGCACGAGGCTATAATATTTACCATCTTGCTAAGCAAGTAACTTTAGCTTGAAGCTGGAAACTTATAGCTGGACTCTGTTTAGAATAAGGAATTATGGCTGAAGATAATCTCTTTTATAGACATTGAAATTAGCCGTCAGTGCTCATCCTGGGGTGGTTTGGTTTATTGTTCCTGAAATATAAGCCAAGCAGCAAAGCGGTCTGTTTACATCGCAGCCTGTGTAAGAGGGAAGTGTAGCAACCAGAGCAATGCAGTACACAACAATGAGAATATTGAGCTCAGAGAGTCATATGGGACTGGAGCATCAAATTCACTGTCGGTATCTTAGAAGCAAGAAGCTCTCAGGTGGGAAAAATTCATGTGAGAGATCTCAAAACCCTGGATAGCGAACACATCTCCCTCATTTGACAGAGATCTGCACAGAGCATTAACCCTAACAAAACCACGCTGCTTTGCGTTAGTTTTGTCTGAATCGGAACTGTATACACGGCAAAAAGCTTGATGCAGGTTGTTGCAAAGATTGAATGAGGCCTTTGCAGAGGAAGGGGCTGGGAGGAAGATGAGCGAGCAAGGGCATGGTGAAGACAGCAAAGCTTTAGTAAATATCAGCAGATCCGTGTGGGGTGTCACAATAACCTTTTCGAAAGTGTTCTTGAACTGGTATACAGTACCTGGACAAAGTTATGACTGCAAGTACAAGTTACTAATGTTTGAAACTTCTTGAAGGCGATTCTGTGCCAAACGTTTCTGTGAAGAACTCAAAGATGAGGGTAAGAAAGAAACTTGTTCCAGTTAGAAGAGGTGTACTTTTCCTCACCTCCAGTTTCCCTGAAACCCTAAACTTCTTCGAAATTTTAAAGAAAAAAAAGGCAGCAACTGTTTGTGTTTCCTATTCTGCTAGAGCCTCGATAGTGAGGTGCCCCCATCATATCCTCCTGCCTCAGCTCGTACAGATAGTGCACTGAGCATGCCAGAAGGACCCAGAAAAAAACCCTGGCCATTTAATTTGTGCCTCTTTTAGACTTCTCCCCTTGCACGCCACAAATAACCATTGCCACTGGGTGGGATGAACACACTTGGCTGTTAAACCATAGGCTCAAGCACATGGGTTTTATTTTGTTATAAACAACTTCTTCATACCGAACTCAGTCCTCCCGAGTCCTTAAATTTTCTTGGACTATAAATTTTATGACTACAGAGGGGCATTGAAACTTTGCTTCGCACACCATTAATCTCCTCACTCTCCAAAGAGCACGGAAGCAGAGCCTCGGCCACAGCCCAGCCGGGAGGCTTGTGTCCATATTAGTCGTGAGTTTTGTACCCTTGCACCTCAACACCGGAGGCCCAGTCTCCGCTCGCTCCTTGGCTGTTTCAACCCATTCTGCCCCATCTTACTGCTGGACGGACAGTCTCATGCTCGCACCGACTGCTGGCTGAAGCCCCAGGATAAAAGAGAACTGAAGCCTGGCAGCATTCAGAGCTAAAAGACTCTCTAAAAAAGAAACAAAACAAAAAAACAACCAGAGTCTTTTGGCTAAAAGACCTCGGTGATGCATGGGAAAGCTCCTTAAGGGACAACCAACCCTCTATCCTGAGGATAAAAAGAGCTGATCAAAACCCCACAAGCTTTCCAGTGGTGACAGCGAACTCAGGACAAATCTAGAGAGACGACGTCCATTTCCTCTGCTGATTTGGCTTCTTTCCCCAGTGCCGAGTCTGACACAAGCTTTCTCTGCTGGCTGGAGCAGAAAGGCGACGTGGCTGCCAGGCAGACACCAGAGGCAGAGGTTTACTTCTCTCTCTGACACTGTCCACAGGCAAATCACTCCTTCTGCCGAGGGAGGTTTAAGCCTTCGCTGTCTAGGCTGTGTGTTCCTCAGGACTGTCTGACTATGCATTTAGACAGCTTCTAGCACAGCGGGGAAAGAGCTGTCAGGACAGCACTCCTTACACAAATAAGGGAGAACAGGTATAAAGGCAGAACAATTCACCTCCTGCTAAGAGGATCATGAGAGTAAAACACAGCAAGGAAGGGGAAAAAAAGTCACAAATCCCAAAACAAAGTCCGACAAACATTTTTAGTTCTACAGCAAAATAAATATTTTTAACTCTGATTTACCAAGAACAGTGAGACTTGGTTCAAAAAACCTACAGATATAACAACATATGCTGAACGTCACAAGACTTTGATTATGTTGCTGTAAGTCATGCAAGAAACAGCCCGATTTATTACAAATATTCACACAGTACAAAGTACAGTATAGTAATACATGCTGGGATATAGGCCACTTGCCCTGACGACACTTACTCCATCAAAACCCAGTGTAAACAGCCAATCTTTATTGATAGGGTTTAGTGATATTCCTGTGTGTTACGTGCTTTCTGAAGCTCCAGAAATGACTACTGTTGCTACTTGCTATGCCTTTCAATAGCCGTGGACTCCCCTCTGCCAGCTGAACGCCCAGTTTATGCCCAAAAGTACATTCTCCCCGAAGTGTATGACAAAAAAATCCATAGGAATTCTGGCATGTATTGTGGAGCAAGAATGAATATATAAATATTGATAGCTGCTATATTTTAGACAGTCACACAGGTCCAGTTAGAACAACCGCATTCCATTGACTAGAAAGCGGAATTTACTTGTGTAACAGCACTACTTGATTATTCCCTGTGCCCTCTCCTTCCTCCTCCAATAGGCATCACTTTAATATGTTCTTCACAAAGGAAAAAATACCATTTAGTACCCTTAAAGATCTGTCTTCAAGGTATTTATAACGGAGATGAAAAAAACAGTTTCAGCCGTGCCTGGTTTACAGCAGATTTCTCCACAGCCCTTGAAATAAGACATCTTTGCATACCACCGACCTCAACAGCAGCGTTACTGGAGCTTGTAGAAAGATCGTATATTGATCAACCTGAACAACAGGCCCAGCAACGGATGACCTTTTTTTCATGCCTTCTGCTGTCCCCAGCAGTCCTTGTTTTCATTGCACGAGGATATTGTAGTTGATCAAAAATTGCAACACTATGCAAGGGGTATCTTCTATTCACTGCAAACACTGAAGAACAAGTATCTGGACTCCATTTTGGGCCTTGCTACCATCTATTTATGACACGGTTACACAACCATTTCCTTAGCTAAGTTGAATCAATAAAAGGGCCAGGTGTCTGTTGAAAGGGAAAGCTACAGAGGTACATTAAATGAGTGTGGTTTTCTTTAATCACAAGGATGTTACCACATCTTGGATAACACCTTAACCCCATGAAATGTCAACACCCTTTTTCTTTGTTAAAATGAGGTTATAGCCTGGAGCTATATGCAAAGCTGCTTTGGGGGCTCAATCTCACATGCTTACATTTGCAAACAGATTTGTAGAAATCCAGAAAACATTCACTGGACGGTCTTTTGGACGGTCTTTGACAGCACTTTCAACCTCCAAGTAGAGCTCAGATAGACTCCCTATGACCCTAGCCACTTGATGGAAGTAAGCCTTGCCCCATGTTTTCTTTCATTATCGCACCGCAGTTCAACAGGCACCAAATAGGTGACATATCCGACCCGAGGCTGCTATCCTCACTGTCTTTGCCAGGCTTTTGACAACCAGTGTAATGCATTTGACACATTTACAAATTATTATATGGCACCTGAGAGGATGCTGTTTATGTGATGCAGTCCAAAACCACACGTATATCTTACTAAAACATAAGAACACAAGTAAGGGCGTTCATGCTAGAACTGGTACCATTGGCCTTACCTTTTCATAAAAACAAAACTGCACAGGCAGCGAGGTATTCAGCTTCATCAGTAAGATCAAGGAAATACTTAGATATAAAGAACCACAATTAAAGAGTTCAGACCTTGGATTCCCATCTGTGAAGCAGGCATTGTCTGAGAATTCAACATACTTCTTGCCAAATACATCCAATTCTGAACATGAGAGAGGGCCTATACCATTTACAATTGTACGAAAAAAGCAGGTTTTGCTGGCAAATCCTTGTCTCCTTCCTCCACAACACATAGAATACAGTCAGTATTTTACTTAACCTCTCAATCCTTCATTTACAGACTCAAA
Source organism: Pygoscelis adeliae (assembly GCF_000699105.1). Taxonomy (NCBI): domain Eukaryota; kingdom Metazoa; phylum Chordata; class Aves; order Sphenisciformes; family Spheniscidae; genus Pygoscelis; species Pygoscelis adeliae. The sequence continues at coordinate 1,431,405 of NW_008824934.1, read as the reverse complement.
CACCCCACAATCAATCCCAAAAGACATGCTGATTACAAGTGCTATTGTGAAATAAAGTTATAATGTAACAAATTCCAAATCTCAGTGTATTGTTCAGTGAGCATCTGGTGAAGCACAAATATTACAGAGTTTGTTTCTGAATTATAAAAGGGTATTTTTTATGACGAATGAACTGGTGTGGACCTTGAAAAGCAGTAGCCTCTGAAAGCAAGCTGAAGTTATCTGTGAAAGGAAAGGCTCTTTGCTTGTTTAAAAAGATGCCAACAGTTACAGGAAGCAGTCTTCAAGAGTCAAAGTAAAGGTTTCTTCAGTCAAATATACACTGCAAGGCTCTAATTCATATCCTTCCCTGCTACACCGCTGCAGATGATGTTACGCGCCCATTAACATGCCCATGAAATCTGATCCGTTCTGAATGGTGATGGGAGCTCCAGCACTGTTGTCCACAAATATGGAGGTGTACTGGCCAGCCTGCAGAGAGAACGAGAGGGAAAAGAAAATATCTGACACTTCATCCCAGTGTAAAAGGAGGAAAAAAAGCATTTCACTACCATGAACTAAGCACAGAAGCCTCCTGCCCTTTTCTGTGGCTCCCGGGAGCAAACATTTTTACTGCAGCGCTACAGCTTTGACTTGGTGGAAGAAATTTTCTGTAGTGAAACTGTGTTATACGTTTATTACTTAAGTAGATCCTTACTGCACTAGCACCTTTTTGGGTGACGAGTCAAGTGGCCATCTGTGCTTCAGATTCCCTTCTGTGAAATGGGCAGTACAATTGCCATCTTGACAATGCAAGGGGAGATTTGAGAAAGAAAAATATTTACTGTCATTTCTTAGAGGGAAGGTTACTTCTGCGGCTTAAGATCAGAACACGCAACACAAGTCTGGCTTTTGTTCCTGTTCCTGCCACAGATTCCCTCTAGTCACCCCAGGTAAGGCATTTAAGTTCATTAACCTTAGAAAGAAGGTTAATCAAAACTTCCCCACCTCCTGGTGAGAGTTCAGCCTTGCCAGTAAATAACTCCACAGCCTGCCAAGCAAACTAGTACAGTGATTCCCAGTCTGCATGGGCTTACCTGCAGCTGCAGTAAGCCATGTACATAGATAGTGAAGATTTTGCTGTTACTTTCCAGACCAGCAATGACTTCCAAAGACCTAAACAGTAGCAAAAGAAAAATAAACAGGTTAAACTCCTAAGGCAGTCACAACAGTTGTACGTGGAACAACAATAGTCTCACGCCCCCACCCCGAAATAGGACCTGGTGGTTCTAGTGCCCATCTGTATGTACTAAACAGGTGGCCTGTTGACTTGATTCTAGCAGTAATCAGCTGCCTTGAAAAGAGAACAGTAGAACCTTGTCCTCACTGTAGTGTCTAATGGAAGACCTACAGAGCATACAGGACTGTGAACGCAAAACTCAGCTGGAGGCAGGAACTGGGAACCACCTTCTCTCACAGAGGCCTTTCTGAAGGTCCTGTGGTCTCTATCCCCCACCCTTGAATGAGTGCTAAACACGCCCTTTAGATTTATCTACATACCAGTTATCCCAGTTTGTTGACCACCACAATGTTTTTATACTCTTGTTATTCTGCAAAGAGCTAGCTATGTGCATTCTGCCAATAGCAGTTCATTCATTTTCAAGGTATAAAAGGCCTATTTCACTTTAACAATGTATGTAGTCAGCCTATGCAAGAAAGAACATATTCTGCAGCTGAAAGCTGTTTTGGGAGGACATTTGGATCAGGGGTCGCATACAAGCCAAAAAAAAAAAAAATTGTGCTTCAGTTAAAATTCAAGGGAGAGCTCCAGATCACCCCTCAAGCACTGTTCTTTTCTAATACCACGTCCTAATAGCCATCGCATTCCTTGCAGTAGCAAAACGTAGGACAGCTGCTCTTTGTGCATCCTCTGTTTACAGAACTCTAACTCAGCTCCTTTGTACAGGATTCAGGGTGGAAGGAGGTGCCTGAGAGATCAACAATCAGAACAACCCATGTAAGCTCGGTTCCAAAGCAATAGGAAAGCACAGAGCTCCGAGCCTGGCTGGTTCTTCTGAAATCTGCCTAGCCAGTGGTAGCAGATCTAGTTGTTTTCCCAAGAAAACCAACCCCTTTCCTCCCTTTTTTCCATGAAGTGGTGGTGACGAAACCTAGCAAGTGCAAACGTGCTGTTTCCAGCCCCCTTGCAAGGAACTAATATGCATAAAAGGTAGGGGCAATTTGGCCCAGAGAGAGCAAGCCACTTGGCACCACCTTGATTGAAGAGCTCAGTCTGTGTGTCATATCCTGCCAAAAGCCTAACTTGGGTGGGAACTTCCCACCATTAATCTCCTCTACTCCAACTGTCTCCTTGCCTCCGAGTTTCCATCTCTCTCAGCCGAAAGCCCTCAGGGCTCTTTCAGCTCCCTCAAATGAATGACTGTGTACGCTGACATCCCCAGGAAATTCCACAAGCACGGGTAGCAGCTTAGCCTGTGCCAGCAGAATGTCTGTCCAGACAGGTTCTCCTCCCTCCACCCATCTTCCTTCCATGCCACAGACCAGTCGCACTCTCACCCATCGTATGAGAGAGAGATGTCTCCCATAGAGCCAGTACTGATTCGGCTTTACTCCCGCTGCTGTCCAACTCACTCAACTCAGGACAGCCTTGCAGGACACCCAATCATAAATTGCGACCCCTGACAACTGATGAAAACTCCGAGTCAGACATCAGAGCGCTTTATCTAAATAATTAACATGTGGGTCAGTTCGGTCTAAGAAAAAAAAGTTTTTACTGTTACTGTTCTTTGGAGAATGTAGCTATAAATTCTTCAGATGGCAAGTTAATCTCAAGACATTCCAATAAACCTGTCTGGACTGTATGTGACAAAGAGGTTGTTCACACATCCCAGCTAGAACCAGAACAGTTTTCTAGGAGCCTTCAGCTAAAAAGACCTGCAGTGAGGAAGGCACAGCAGTTTCCATGGCCCACAGGGAAGCTTCCTATTCAGATAACTCTTGTGCTTGCATTTACCAGAACAAGGAAGCAGGGCTAAAGTCACGTTAAAAGCAATCAGAGACCGACATCCATTCTTTAGTAATATTACTGTAAGGTTGACCGAATGGACAGCAAAGGAGAGAAAGAGACACAGACAGACACTGTCCTTGGAGACAGAAGTGAGCCTTCCAGAAGAAAAACACTTTGTTCTCTCTCAGATGCCTTAATCAAATCAGTTGGGAGCTCGTGGAATCATTAGGAAGAAAAACACACCACAGTCACTTTCATTTATTTTGTAAAATTATTTAAATGGAATTTAGATATGATTCTGTAACTGAGGACAATGTAGAGTGGAGATCAGGATGGGAGAACAGCTTTTCACTCTTGGAGATCTGCCGGATCAATTTCACTTTTAAACCCTCTTAGGTGGCTTCATAAATCTCACCCACTCATTCACCAAAATCTTTATTGAAATATCATCAGGTCAATACCACCAACCGGCAATATTTTTCCACATCCCAACAGGGAACATCTTTCCACATCCCAAAAGCATGTAGAAAAAAGATTCTGTGGAATTTGCAGTCTCTGTTCATGGGGAATCCAAGGGCTAGGGTTATGAGTCCTGTTCTTGATGAAATTGCTAAGATAAGAGGAGATTGTTGTAGGTGAAAAGAAAAAAGCACCAATGCTGAAGAAAAAACCTGATTACTTGAATCTGACTGGTCTTTGCTAGGCAGAGTAAAGGACAGGAATAGGGATCTGCACTGTGCAAAGGCAATTTGTGAGAGCTACTTGTAAAAAGGACGGTAACGTTCTGCCCTACTCATACCTGTTCCAGCCCTGTGATTAAAGGTCTGGGCTGTCCCAAAATCACTCATTGTCAACATCCCAGATTTCAAGATCAGGCTGAGGTCCATTCTTAGCATGACCTAAAGGAATTCTCACAAGTGCCAGAAATTAAATGCCCCGTAAGTTCTGCAGCTTGCCAGAATATAAGGCATCCCTTCAAGGGGCAAGAAGTTACATCCCCCTTCTGCTGCCATTGCGACTGCAGCCAGTCTGTCACTGCCTCACTTTAAGTGCTGCAATCATAAAAGACTGTTATAAAACAGCCTACAAGGCCGAGGAGGTGCCAGTTGCTCCGGTCAGCAAGCTCCTTGACTTCCCATCAGGTCAGCGGGCGCACCGCTCCCTCTTACCCAAGTTACTAATGGGTACTCAGATACCAATCAAGTCTTTTCAACAGGCCAATGAAACCTAAGAGAGGTTTGTTTATTACATGAGGCTTCATGTCAAATTTACCCGCCAATAAAGCCTCTAAATTGAAATGCCTGTGGAGAGGTCAGTCCTATTTGCAGCACTCTGACTCACGGAGCAGGGAAGGTGAGGGCTGAAGCAGCCAGTCCAGCAGCAAATTTATGGTTTTGTGGGTTTAAAGTTGCACCTGTGGAGTCGTTTTATGGATATATTTCAGTGGTGCTATTGCAAGGGTGTTGCTACTGCACCAGAAAGGCAAATCTGCACAGCCCTGTACAGGCATTTTTCCTCCAGTGACAAGGGCCGAGCCGCAAGCAGAGGCGGTGGCCACTCTGTGCAAGCAGCATTGCCCTCTGCTGGGTGCAATTCAGCCCAGCCCAGGGGCTCCACAGCCCCTTCCTCCAAGCCAAGCTTGCTAAACTCCTCCTGAGCAAGCTGGCCTTCTCTGAGACACAGGGCACCTATATGCTGCAGCTGAAAGGATGACAGAAGCACAGCAAACAAGAGCAGCCAACAGCATGTTGATGCCATGGCCCATTGCATAAGGCGCAACACCCAAGGTTGCCATGGCCTAACAAAAGCGTTCCTTTAGCAGAATTTTGCTAATGGGTCGCAGCAGAGGAAAATTCAGCATGGTTATCTGAGCAAGCACCACAAGGCAGCTGAGGGCTGTGAGAAGGTATCATATACCTGTATACAAGCCCTTAACTTTCTGCCTCAGGACACATTCACCTATTTCCACCTGAGGTGGAAAGTCTCCTCATCACTCCAACACTTCCATGGCAACATGAGTGAGATGCTGTGATCCATTCAAGATGCAGCTGAAATCACAAAAATTGAGCTAACAACCTCTGGCACAAAATTAAAGTGTTTCTCTCACTCTGTATGTTTATGGTGATAGCTGAGTATTCAGCGCCTTTAGCTACATCCAGTTTCAGCCGACTTCATTCACAATTCTCTCAACATATGCAATATTTAGCTATTTAGAGTAATTAGCACTGAAAGGTTAAAAATCAGAATAAAAAAACACATAAAACCTAAGGGCCAGATGGAATCACTCTCATCAGGAAAGTTCTACAAGCATTTATCATATAAAATTCACTGTTGGTGAACCTGATTTCCACAGCTGGTTGAAACATTGGCCCATCTGAGAAAAATAATTGCCAAGACAGCATTGCAGTAACTCACGTGTATCGGTGGCACAGAGATTCAATGCAGATCAACACTCGGACATTATCTCTGGCTCGGAGTTGGACTTTACTCTTCAACTCACTGTGGTCTGGGGAAAGCAGTGGAAGAAACATAAGCACCTTCACAACGTAGCAGACTACCAGTTGCTGGTGTTTGTCTTCACAGAGACACCAGTAACCTTGTGACTTCCGTATTGGGTTTGTGTGGCAAGGTTTTGGTAGGGGGGGGGGGGCTACAGGGGTGGCTTCTGTGAGAAGCTGCTAGAAGCTTCCCCCATGTCCGATAGAGCCAATGCCAGCCGGCTCCAAGATGGACCTGCCGCTGGCCAAGGCCGAGCCTATCAGTGACAGTGGTAGTGCCTCTGTGATAATATATTTAAGAAGAGGGAAAAAAAAATCCACCACGTCGGAGCAGGTGGATGCCCAAAGGAGGCTGTCACCCTGTGGGAAGCCCGCACTGGAGCAGGCTCGTGCTGGCAGGACCTGTGGACCCGTGGGGAGAGGAGCCCACACTGGAGCAGGTTTGCTGGCAGGACTTGTGACCCCGTGGGGGACCCACACTGGAGCAGTCCGTTCCTGAAGGGCTGCACCCTGTGGAAGGACCCCACGCTGGAGCAGTTCGTGAAGAACTGTAGCCGTGGGAAGGACTCACATTGGAGAAGTTCGTGGAGGACTGTCTCCCGTGGGAGGGACCCCACGCTGGAGCAGGGGAAGAGTGTGAGGAGTCCTCCTCCTGAGGAGGAAGGAATGGCAGAGATGTGTGATGAACTGACCGCAACCCCCATTCCCTGTCCCCCTGCACCACTGTGGGGAGGAGGTAGAGAAAATCATGAGTAAAGTTAAGGCTGGAAAGAAGGGAGGGGTTAGGGGAAGGTGTTTTAAGATTTTGGGTTTATTTCTTATTATCCTACTCTGATTTGATTGGCAATAAATTAAATTAATTTTTCCCCAAGTCGAGTCTGTTTTGCCCGTGATGGTAATTGGTGAGTGATCTCTCCCTGTCCTTATCTTGACCCACGAGCCTTTTGTTATATTTTCTCTCCCCTGTCCAGCTGAGGAGGGAGAGTGATAGAACGGCTTTGGTGGGCACCTGGCATCCAGCTAGGGTCAACCCACCACAGCTTCTTAGAAAAGCACCCTTCTGGTGTTGGACTGTAAAATACTCCATCACTGAATGATTACAACCATTGAACGAATGCACTGGTGACAAAACACAGTCAAAACTGCCTTGATGCAGTTCTACATCATCACATTCATTTATTCTAAGGTCTTTTATGGAAGCCAATAATTTCCGCACATGAATACATTTTGTCCCTAAACTCATCCTCCATAAGGAGTGTTGATTTGTTTCGTTTGCATGGAGCAACCTGCTGTGGCTATCAGTCTGCGAAAGTACCCAGCTCTAAGGACCAGGTTTTGGGTCATGGTACCAAAGGGAGAGCTCACTGCAAAGGGCTGCCATTGCGCATGTTTCAAATCAAACAGGACCCAGGGAGTTCTCCAGGACTCCTTCTGCACCTCTCAGGCAGCACAGAAAAGTTTTCGGTGGATAACACTCACCAATGTGGACATTGGCTGAAAACTGGTAGATGCCGGACACAGGTGCTGTGAAACGTCCTGTTGCCAGATTTAATCCTGTCCCCCGGAGAAAAGCTCCTTTGGCCAGAGGCTGAAAGATAAGAAAAGCAGTCCCTGAACAAGTCCCCAGCACTCTCAACAATTACCTCTGCCCATGACAAAGAACAAGCTTAGGTGCACATGAACGAAGCTGAAAAAATTTGCAAGACTACTGCCTTATCTTCCCAGAACACACCTTCCAGATGGGCTCTCTCTCAGCATTTCATGCCCACAAAAGGCAAAATGATCAGTATGAGACATGAAGATGCCCTTTTTGCTCACTGCCAAACTCTTCTAGCTCATCTTGACTCAGACTGTGCTTACTGCATCCCTACGCTCTGCTGGTCCTAGTGGCCTCTAACCTCTGTTGATGTTCTGATAGACAAGATCTCCCATTGAGTCAAGAAGTCCCTTCTACTCCCAAAGGCTTTGTAGATGGGGCCAAGCTTAAAAACCTGGAATCTTATCCTCTGTATCACAAAACAGCAAACACTCATATGGGTCTCGAGAGGTTTTCTACCTGCTTCATCATAGAATCATAGAATGGTTTGGGTTGGAAGGGACCTTAAAGATCATCTAGTTCCAACCCCCCTGTCATGGGCAGGGACACCTTCCACTAGACCAGGTTGCTCAAAGCCCCATCCAACTTGGCCTTAGGTCTAAGTCAGACGGTTTTGATACTGTTAAAGAACAACTGCTTGGATTCTTACAGATTCCATATTTAGTTTCATTTTGTTCTAGCCTTGGATTCTACAGCATAGGCAAAAACCTAGTAAAATAGCATGCAGCTTCTCCTCATGGCAAGGAAGCAGTCTTAAGTCAAATTCGCAGCAGATTATCTGACTCAGACTAAAATAAACTCTGCGAGAAATGTTTACTGTTTGTTTTGGCCCGCCTCATATGAATCTGGCTGGAGATGGGGAGAAGCAGGAGTGGCTTCAGTGGGCCAAGAAAGCACATTAGTCAGACTCTGCTTCCACCACAAGGGCATTCTGTGCAACGTGAATGCATTCCCATGAATGCTGTCCTGAGAGATTTGCCCTGCCTTTGTCTTATGGGACAGGGAGCTGTTCAAATCTGACTCTGTAAAGGCATGCACACTGCTATATCCCTAAAACATGCACAAATGCATAATTGAGCGACGTCAACAACCCAACATTTGAGTATGCTTTCCAATAGCAGATGGCGAAAGGGGCCTGAGACATGGTGAACAAATTTGTAGCAGTGTTGCCACAGGTGCTATTACACTAAAAAGAAGTAGTGGAACACCTTTGTTCAAGTATCAGAAGGAAGTTAATTGCCTCCCCATTCTGGTTCATCACAGCCAGAAATTGCCAGCTTTCACAGCGCAGGGTAACAATAATTTATTTAGCTTTGTCCTGGAAAGGAAGTAAGGCTGCAAATATTTGGGTCTGGTGGCGTTTGTGTAGAGAGTTACTACATGGTAGAAGGAGTGAAATGACTAACCTGCCTTTATTCAGCAAATCCCAGGCAAGGCTCACAAAAGAGTAATTCCCAGCCCTGACTTACCAAGATCTAGCTGTAGTCTTAAATTTCACAGAACTTCACTAAAAATGTTTTATGTGTGCACACGGTGGTGAAAATATACCCACGTGCAACAGCAGTGGCATTTCTCATAAGATTACATATGTATGATGGGAAAACAGTAATAATGAACTGCAGAACAACTATGTTTCATACAATGATTTCTAAGTCTCTATATTTATCAATGTGCACTGATGTGTGCCTATGTGCACATATATACACACAAAAAGAGCTCTATTTTCTGTATGTATACACACAGACAACGTAACAGCTAACCTAACAACAAAGACTATGGAAGGATATTGATTCTGTTCTTATGCTATCACTACACCATCATTTTTGGTAATGTTATTTTTGATTTACCTCACTGGAAGAGCAGATCCAAGCCCTGTATGTGCAAAACTGTACTGCATAGTTAATTCATTCCTTTCTTGTTACAGCTATTAGCAGAATCAGCAACATAATTCCAAAACCACTGGCTGAGCATGGAAGGCAATTTTAGGCACCAGTAAATAATCACTGATAAAACATTCCTGTTTCTTCATGCCCTCTGTGGCTTTGTTATTCTTTTGCTCATAGAAATAGACAATGCAGGGAGAGGTTCTCTGGGCAAAATATTCCATTAAACCCCATGCCAATTAGAGCTCCCTGCTGCATTTGCTGCCTCACAGCAGCATACTCAACTAGCTGCTTCAAACACTGCAGGGATTTCTATCCGAGAAACTAACTAGTTGCACAAAGTTATTTCAGTTAGCAGACCAAAAGCAAACAAACAAGTTAGTGTCCAGCCATTCTGTACAAACCAAGGTCAGCTTCTTGTCCTCAGTTCATCTCCTATCCCCACGTCGCCCTCATACGCTCCCTAGTTTACTTCTGGGTGGAAAATAGGAACCATGCACAGAGAATTGAGATGTGAACTGCCAGTTTAGCTTTTCAGTGATAAACACTGCGGAAAGCAATGCATTGACTTATCTGTTAATAAAGAAAAGGATAACCCAGCCTGCACAGCAACCACAACACATAGGGGATGCACCAATCTCCTGAAGCAGCAATAAAATTCAACTGCCAAAGGTAGACATTTAGCTTGACCTCAAGGCACTAGAGACACCAGGACTCCTTCTGGGATCTTTCACCATGAAAAGCACGTGAGCCACCTTAGCCTTAAATGATCTGATTCCAATGTTCCTGGGCCCCAGATAAATCCACCTCCATGGCCTGTCAGAGGCTGCAGTTACTTTAATTCTTGCTGTGTAAAGTGCCTTTCTGAAAGCTTTTGCAAGAGGCAATCGTTAGAAACCTCAAAGCGTGAGATATGGGAGGAAGAGGTGTGGGGAAAGGAGTATCACGTTTCATTCCAGATGCCAAGGAAATTGTGAGACCAAGAGAAAGAGAGAGAGGGGACGTTCCTGGAGGAAACTTAGCATGGAAGGATGAGAAAACCATCACGCTTTCTCAATACTCAAGGTCAGAGTGACATAGACACCATAGTCAAATGACAGAGTATAGAAGTAATAGGCCGTTTCTCAGCACAGGTTCTTTCCACTATCTCAAAATGCTTTGGGTAAGGTCCAAATCCAGGAATTAGAGTCTATCTCTATCATCTCACTGAGAAGTATCAAACTGTTGGCTTCTTCACCCTATTAAACTGACAGAATGGAGGGAGGGGAATTCTCACTCTCTCTCCCCCTTGGACTGTTTAAAGACAAAGTTTTCATCTTTGCAAGAGCATCCACTGTCTCCCTGCCTGCTAAATTCCCCTATATCAGAGCACAAGCTAAAACCAGACACTTCTTGTCCCAAAGCTGAAATGAAAGGCTGGCATCCAGAGGCCTGCCAGCCCTCCCACATCAGCTTCAGGGCCAGAAGCAATTAGAAAGAAGCTAGGCATATGATAACAAAGCATGGGAAGCATCAGCCTACACACTGATTGCTGAGATGTCTTTATTCACATCTTCCCTCCTAATTAATGAGGCAGCAGATCTCTCTAGCCCTGCCCACACTTCAAGTACAATCTTGCCTCTGTGCCAGCACCCACAGTGCTGTCAAACCAGGCTTCCACAAGTGTATTTGGGAAAGATCCAGGAAAGCACCCTATTTAGAACATAACCACTGCCTCTAGTCCTGCAGCTGTGAGAAGTCCTAGCAGCAAAACTACTCCATAGGAAAGGATCTGCTGGACAGGATTCTTCAGAAATGGGACTCAGTGCAGCTGGGAAGAAAGCTCAGCACCTTACTACATGGACGGTGTTAGCAAACCCTGCTGACAGAAAGCCATATTCCCTGTTCATACCCTTCAAACTCCTCTTGTCACATCACAAAAGCAACCATGTATCTGAAGGCCTTGTGCTATTAGACAGTCTTTGTGACTCGAAAGCCTAAAATAAGTCTCCTCAATTACCAAGTAACTATTTTTTTTTAACTATTACTTTGCCTAACATTTATACTTCACATTCGGATCCTATTTGCAACTGGTTCAGAAATGGTTAGTAAAAGTTTTAATATCAAATTCAACAGCTTGCTTGTAACCATGCTTATAATGACCTACAGCATCCCATGATGGTGTGCTTGTCATTATAACATGACTGTAATGAAATTATACAGATAATGTTTTACAGAAGACTAATAAAAGTTATGTAAAGAATCTGAGCATCAGGACTGGCCCATCTAAGAAAATGATGACTCTCATTTGGGCTCACAAACCTATAACCAATGGCTTCTGTCTGCCTCTGACATTTTTCTACATCTGAACGTTACTCTGCAATTAAACAGGGTGTGCACTGAAAAAAAGAACAGATCCTTCAGACTAATGCCAAACACGGACAAGTCTTTCTCCATCATTAACTGAAATAAAAAGACTCACTGTTGTTTGGACCTGTGAGACAGCCCTCTCTTGCACAGACCTGTTAGAACTTCAGTAAGAACTGTAATGAGATTCAGCTGGGCTGCAAGAGAGGCAGAAAGTCTGCCTCTTGGGTTTGTCAGGAAGGAGAGGACTCAAAGCTAAATGTCCATCTTACTGCAGTTGAGCTTCAGTGCTGAAATCACCGTATGAGACCCCACTTCTGTCAATCACAAAAAAGGTAGTGCTGTATTCATAGCATCCAAGCCTGAGACGAGCTTCTGGGATTACTCTGCCCTTTCAGGAAACACCTTTATCTGCAGAGCCACCTAGCAGCTTTGCAGACTAGGGGAACTATAGCTGATCTACGCACAATGGATGTTGTGGAGTTGCACAGGTTCAGTCTGTAATCCCTTCTCACCGACTGGAAGTTCTGAAGTTCTACCAGGGTCTTCTTATCTACAATGACTTGTCCTTTTAGCTTGCAATGGAATGCCTCCTCTACACGTCTGTGTGGTGTAACTTCCTCCAAGGAGAGCAGGAGTGGAGGCAGCTGGCTAGGATGGGCTGAAATAGCCAGGGATGCTCGACGCTCAATGGCTTCTGAGGAAAAAAGAAAAAGTATAAGAAAATAAAGGCTTAGTTTAAGAGCCTGGTCTATGAAGCCATTAGTGCAATTAGACTTCTGCCCTCAACTCTTCAACTCAAAGCAGCACTGGGGAAACATTTTTTCAAATTTTTGATTGCCAGATAGGGGAATGCTTTAAGGCAAACGTTTGCAAAGCCAGCGCTTTATTTGCCATGGTGCTCACCAAAAGAAGCAGATCACAAAAGCACAAAGCTCTTACAGTCTTTACCTTTTAATATCTCCTTAAATTCCTGCAGAAGGACTTCCCGGGTGACTTCAGCACCAGGTGCTCCTGGAGGTCCCTGGGGGCCAGGAGGTCCTGGGGGCCCAACAAGGCCACGCTAAGGAAGCAACCAAAGAAAAACACGTGAATTAGAACCAGGCAATTGCACTGACAGACCAAAAGTTCTCTCAGCCATGAGCAAGTTCTACAGGGTTGTCAGCCACACGAGCAGCCCCCTCCACTATCAGTTCAACTACAGTCCTGACGCAGTAAATCTTAAACTGACTCTCCAGCCAGCTGTGAATTGCAGCACTTGGAATTTACTCAGGTCTTTATGTGGGAGGATAAACTTTGCTCAGGTAAACACTAACTGGTTCTTCAAGTACATATATATACAGCATGAAGCACAACAGGCACAAGACTAAGTTTGCCTCTTCTGTATCTTCTCGTATCACCAAAGTAACATACTAGCCTTTAAGCTTCTTATTCTGCCTATTCACTAACTAGAATAACCATCTAGCCCCACTTTACGTTATTAATGTATATTGCTCAGACATAATGATCACATACATGAATGTTTGGTGCGACAGTAGAGCTCTCAAAAAAATGAAACAGTTTATTCAAAACACCTGTAAAGGTTAGCCACACACACGGGAGCTTTAAACTAGTAGTACAAACATGCAACAGTGTTATCAATGCTATTTTGATGTATATTGTTCCTAGGGAGTTCCTGTTTCCTCAGCTAAACTGCAGTCAACCTGCGTGGAAGCACTCCTGCCTATCAGCTCACTGAGAAATAAAAGGAAATCATTAAAAGCATTCAAGATTGTCTAAGCAGCAGATTAAAAGTGCACACGTGATCAAGCATCACTCAGCAGATGATCAGTAATTAATTTGAAATAAATGACTTGTCCACATCTTGATTAATATATCCTTTGAGATACCTGGACTTTATCTAGTGGAAGGAAAAAAAAATGTTAATTTTATTTCTACTGAGCAGAAAAAAACCAAAAAAGGCTCAGTCCAAGAAACAGCTGGTTTAAACAAAAATTAATGTTTACAGCAGAATTCACATTCCTTATCTTACAAAGCATATAGCACTTACTGTCTCAAACTTCTCCAAAATACTCTGAGAATTTAAACACAAACAAATGAAAACGCACTCTCTGGGGTGGGAAGGTAAGAGCTGGAGCACACAAAACACCTTGCATATCAGCAGTAGGAAGGGAAGCCACGGTGCATATTAATTAGCTGATGGCAGTCTAGCAATAACCTACTAATTTCTTGTCTTTCCCTTTGCATCTCCTTTTAGAGGTATTGCCATCATCTGGGCGGTGAACAAAGGAGATCCAGGTCCGCCGTGGATCTGCGATTCGAGGATCTGGAGATTCTAGGATCTAAGGAGAAATAAGAACAAAGACTGGTATCACTGTATCTCTTTGGCCACTACATGGATTCAGCGAATGCAAAGCTTCCAGACCAGGCTGTTGTCTGCTGCCTAAACCACATCCTTGATTCAAACGTACTGCATTTGGGAGGACATTGAAGGTGGGATAAAAATGGGATTTTACACTTCTGTAACAAGCAATTCAGTTTGGATTATCCACTTTTTGTCTTCATTTACAGGAGCATTGCAAATGCAGGATAGCATTTCAGTCTGAGTTCTGACACAGCATATGAAAGACACCAGCTTTTCGAAGAGTCCCATTAGAGTGGGATTTTTTTTCTTCATAAATTAAAGGCTAAGTCCGCCAGCAGAAATGTCCCAAAAGCCAGAAGATGCTGCCCTTAGAACATCAAATGCCTTCTCGTAACTTAATATGCTATCACCTGCAGGGCCTCCCAGCTCCCTTTGCTTAAGAAATCAGTAAGAGCCAAGAGCTGGGAGCCAGTGTACCTCAGAGACCTTTCTCAAGCTGCTGAGACCCTCAGCGTTCTGACAGTCCTAATACGTGCCACAGAAAACCTGCCCAGATGCCAGAGATTGCTCACCACTGGCATCTGACATTTATGAGTGGAATCTATCAAGCAACACAGGGAGATTAAAACGTACAGAAAACTTTGAAATGCCCCATAACTTTCAAATCACAGGCTGTAGAGTGACAAATGTGCACCCAGAAAAAACAATTCACAATGAAAAACAAAGTCCACGTCTGATCACAGAAAAGATGTCCATTGGCAAATTTAACTACCTTGCCCATTCCTATCTTCTGCAAGTATATCGTAGCCATAGAGAAATTATCTAGAGAAGCTTTGACATTACAGTGCCTAGTTTTGGATCCCTTCTAAACAAAGTCTGGACAGAAGAGAGGATCTGTCTTTACGAGTTTGGGTCTACTTCCTACTGGACTCCCTGGTTCCCATTACTCACCTCCCAGAGACAACCAGAAGTAAGTGATCAAATAGCCATACCTGTTGTTTTTATCCTAGGCTGGGAATGAACTTCTAACTTTAAATTAAAAAAAGGCACCAGAAATCATTGGCTACTAATACCCTGCCAAGCTCTTGTCAAAAGCAATTAGCTGTTGACTATGGAGGTTCCAATCTGTTGACACATCAGCCTCCCAAATGTCCATCACAGTGAGGATAAAAGCACAAGCCCTCCCAAAGTTTCATGAACCATGCTTAAGTACTCAGAGCCATTAATGAAAAAGCCAGAGAGAAAAAACTGCAATGAACACTTAAAATATTTAAAACAAACAAACAAACAAACAAAAACCCCACCCTGTGCCTACTGTAAACTTTTGGAATTCATTCAAGAAACCTGTTTTTTCTCCTCTTGGTGAGACAGAACAGGTACAGATCAGAATTCCAGCAGGAAAGCAATACAAGGCAGTAGTGGGTTGAATGACATTTGAAATGATTCCTAGACTATTACAAGTTTAGGTAAATCAATATTGATCTATCACCATTCAGAGGAAGAAAACAAGATGGGTGTGGAAAAAGCATAGAAGCAAAGTCAGTCAACAGTGCGCTTTTCAGATCTAAAAGTGTTTGCCCCTGGGTGTTAAGCTCCTACTAGTCTGACAGCACTAGGCAGTTCTGCCACAGCTCAGACACTATAGCTCTATCCTCAGCAACCTTAACAGTAACAGTGACCTTGCAAGGTGCTTCCAATGCAGCCAAGTCAGCAAACACATCTACCTTTGCTCATTACCTGTCTCACTTGGCTCCCTAAAGCACTTGAGAACCATACTGAGTTTTAATACCATTTCTAGTGCCACTTATAAGCATAGATTCCCTTTCATCAAATAGTCTGCAGAAGCATGTAGAAAACAATTAACCTTTAGAAAGCAGGTAGAGCTGAGGTCCCAATAACCGCAATATATGCCACTGTCTAAGAGCAACAACAACTGGACAGAAGATTGCAAATTTTAGCTAGAAATATCAGGGCAAGCCCATTTTGAGGGGAAAAGACCACAGTCTGTGTGATCTGCTATGAAAAGTCCATGCAGCATAAATTGTTTCAAAATTAAATCTTAGAAGTCTGCTGAAATTCCAGTTTGAGGTTATAAGGAATGTCAGTGCTTCTAAGCTGATGCAGAGCCTAGAAATCTCTTTCTCCGGCATGCATCCAGGCACATGGGTGTAGTACAAGGCACTTGTCCACAGATTTCTGAGCTGATGTGATCACAACTATTTATTTCAAACAGCTTGGGTCAAGAAATTATTTACAAACCAGCAGAATATGAGCAACTCCCCAGAAATCAGATGTGTTGAGAGCTGAGCAAGGGTATTTGTTAAACATACATCTCAAACTCTGTGAAGCCAACTCTATCTTCTCAATTCAGCAAATAATCTTAGGTGATTTACTGCTCAGACACAACCCACAGAAAGATCTACTCCTATTGAATTGCTCTATTCAAGCAGTCCACTTATCCTCCCCTCCAGATAGATGGCTGCAGAGTAGCTGGCGTCTGTGCTCTAAGCCAAAGCAAGGATACCCCGAGATATTTCGCCATGTTGTTCATGCATTCTACTGCAATTAATCAGAGCCAGAGTTATGGTTATGCACACTCCCCCGATGCTCAAATTTAGCGTGTACTGCAAACAAGAGCAAGGCAAACTCTTCATAACAATCTAGTTCATTATTTCTGTACCCAAATCAGTCTTGAACGGACTTTTTATGTTTATAACCACATTTACAGTCAGCCATAAATTGTGTGTTTAGTCAAGGGATTCTAGTAGATTGTTTTAGCTAAATTATTATTTGCCTTTTTTACTTACCGCACCCAGGACTTAAATAGCTTTCCAAAATTCCATTGGAAATTAATGTAAATGGAGCACCATAGGAAATCCCGGGTATTGTGAGATTAGTCACCTCACTGAAACATTATCACCTTCCCACAGATTGCTTGACTGCAGATTTTTGTGAAGCGTAAGAAAAGTCAAAGACTGGCCAAGAAGGTCCTTTGGTGCAAACCTCTCCATCTATTGTAACGTGTAAACATCAAGTCCAGAGGCAAACGTTCACAAAGTTTGCAACAGTCCTTAGAACAGCACACGAGGTGCAGCTGATTTCTACAACAAACATGAAGTATATTTATCAGAGTTTCATGGAGATTTAACAGTTTCTGATGGGAGAAGCTAGTTCTTTCCTACCCCACTTCATCTGAAAACAGATGGGTGCAGCATCACCACACACAAGGTCACACCTGCAGAGGACTGTGTTTATGAGCATTTAAGTTTACAAAGCTCATAAATGTAAAGCAGGTCAAAGCCTACCCGTGCTTTGCCCAAAGGAAGCAGATGGTTTTTTGTCCCAGTGACTGGGACTGAGAGGTCTGTGGTAAAGCTGCAGTGCCGTTCACAAAACAGAAGGAAGCAACTTATTAATAGAAGCACCCAACTCAGGCAGGATGGAGTAGCACTCAGTGCTGTAATAGAAGCCAGCAAAAGAACAGCTGGGTTGCAGAGAAAAGGAAAATAAAATCAGTTCATCCTTTAAAAAGGGCTGGCTCATGTGGCAGGAACTCAGAAGTGCAGTCTCCAGAACACAGCAAACACAAGACCAGAGTCTTAGGAACCGGGATGCAGCATTTGCTGCAGATGTGGAAGAGACTATTCAAGTATTCCTGGTTTCCACCGGGCTGCAAGACAGGCATAAACTCCCCTCCACTGCAAAAATGAGGAAACAGGCCAGCTAGAAGCAGAAGCCAGCAATCATGGGCAGACCCTGACCATTAACTGTGAAGACAAACAGATGTCCTCAGCCTTTCTGGAGCTCCAGCTGTGAAGAAACAGGCCAGAGCAGCCATCTTGTCAGGGAGAAAAAAGAAATCCAGATGGCACATCCCAGAAAAATAAATTAAAAACTCCTGAAGTTAAAAAAAAAAAAAAAATCCCATACCTCTCCAGTGGCTTGCTTAAATTACAAATCCCTCTACAAGACAGTCATGGCACTCCCCAATTTCTCCAGCACAAGGATGATTGACAGGTAAAATGAATGTTCCATCCTTGTGGTATTATTATTTAATTACTATGGCATGCATGAGCAATCCCAGCAATAAGCATACAAGCCTCTATTTTTCTTGGCAGCAGCAGCCTCCAGCAGCCAGAGAGACCTTGCAGCCAACTCAGGTATTAGTCAGGACTGAGAACAGCCTTGGAATCCCAGCAAAGGGGACTTGTCCCTCCTGGGGTGCTGTTTACAGAGCAAAGCTAACCTACAGGAGTCAGGAGGAATCCTCATGTTAACTACAGTGAAATCAGGCTTACTCCTTAACACTTGAAACAGTACCTCCAAAATCAACAGAAGCCTTGCCAGCAAATTTTAATGAACTTTCAATCAGGTCTTTTAACATTACTTTGGAATCCGAATACAATGGCACCTATCACTTCAGAACCAGTTTATGACACTGATGAGAAATTAGCCCACTCTCTCCCTAACCTCCCTCACAATAAAAGGCAAGTTGAGCTGTAATTTAGACTGCTGCACACAAGCAGAACCTGCGGTTCTTTCTGGCTCTAACTCCCAGAACAGCACGCACTGCCCAGAGACACACACAGGCTCTGGCCAAGATTCAACCAGCAAGGAAGAAACTACTAGCAGAAATCTACAGTCAAGTAGCAGAGAGTTTGGATCCTGAGAAATTTCTGAACTGTATCTGAACTTTCCTGAAATTCAAGGATTCTGGGATCCAGTCTGCATCTCTGCTAAAAACTAAAGTGAAATGGACAAAAGTACTTTCAGAGTCTGGATGAATAAAAGAAAAAAGTCAACACTACCTGTGAGCAAGTCTGTACACCTAAAAGCATCTCAAAGTGTTCTCAGGCACACCTAAGCATTTCTCAGGGTGGAACAGGATGGAAAGAAAGCATGAAAAGGTTACAATTTTGTGAGAAGACAGCATCCTTTCCACCTGCGATTTGTCAGAGATGTGTGGCCAAGAACCTATACCTAACCATTCCAGTCCACAGTCTTTATGCCTGAAGTTACTGCCCTCCAAGTTTTGCTCAGTTATCTACGTATTTGTCCACCTGTGATGGAATTATATTTAAGAATTATTTGCTTAATAGTTAAGTAGTTGCCAGACACAAAATGGACCTGACTAAGCATTTCAATTATCTTAATCCACACATTTCTATGTTGTTACACCTGATTTACACCAACAAGAGTTATTGCCAGCTTCATTATGAAATTAGGAGCAAATTCTTTATTTCAGTAGTGTATTTTACTTGGAACAGGTTAAAAAATGACAGACCACTTTTTTTTTTAGCATGAAAAATCCTATGTCAGCTGCTAATAACTTACGGTTATACACACTCTTGGTTATTAATGAGATGTAAAACCAAGGTCCTGACCACTTGTGGTTTTTACAGATCCCTCAAGAATTTTCCCTAGAGCAGAAGTGTTAGGCTTGGTATCTTAGCCAAATCCGAAATGGAATTCCTACCTAAATTCCCACTATGTTTTGTGATTGAAAAATTATTCTTCACTCCTCTAAAAGGCTATCTCAAAAAGCTTCTCCCCTGCACTTAAACACAAACAGCCTTCAGTGGTCACACCCATAATGAATTTAATGAATCTAATGGAACAGGTCACATGAGCAAGAGCTACGCTGGGTGAGAAAAGGACATGATGTTTGTTCCTGCGTTAGCTGTACTGCAATGTCAATCAGTGCCACCCCTGGATGTACCAGTGGAGTTCTGTCTTTAGGGACGCCACAAGAAGGTAAGGAACTGAACAGCACCAATAGAACAGATGTAGCACAATGCATCTGGCACACAAAACCGCATACTTCAATAATGAGCTTTAAAAATCTTACAAGCAGCTCTGAGAAAGGAGACCAAGCACTGAATTACTGCTATGCTGAGTCAGATGTATGAATCCAACATTATTTTACATGGGCCACAAGGAATTGCTGGGAAGCATATTATTTGTTATAGCCCTCCTTGTTCATAGTATGCCAGAGCAAGACTGACAATGGCGACAGATACAAAACATGGAAGATAACAGCTTCTACTGCAGATAGGTCACAGTCCAGTCTCTCCCATGGCTTTAACACTTGTCAGGCCCAAAAATACTTTTCTCGATTACACATGCAATCACACACTTCAGGCTAAGACTGAAATCTCTTTACAGAGGAGGAATGCAATCTGTGCAATGTCATCGAACCACCTGCTGTTTTCAATTGGAGGCAAAAGGCCCCAAAGAAATAATTCAGAGAGATTTAAGTAATAGACCAGGTAGACCTAGCCCTAGATATTTGACAGAGACAGAAGGATCACAAAGGAAATAAAATTTCAAGGACTCCTTGGCTATGTAGTGGGTAACTAAATTAAAAACGTTACACTATTTCTTGCAGAAATTGCACTGAGGGTAAAATCCTGTTGACTTCAAATCATCCCTGAAATTTCACTGGGACTCTGAGTCAATAATTTTCCCCAGGTTAGGATGCTGTCTTTGGGTTGCTTAGCTGAAGGACCCCTAAAAGCAGCTCACAGGACAGCTGAAGCTGGAAGGGACATCCACAGATTGTCTAATTCAACACCCCCTGCTCTAAGCAGGTGAACTACAGCAGGTTACTGTGGACCATGTGCAGTCAGGTTTTGACTGTCTCCAGGGACGGAGACTCCACAGCCTCTCTGTCCAGCCCTTTCTAGTATTTGACCATCCTCTCAGTAAAGAAGCTTTTATTCTTATGTTTAAGTGGAATTTTCTGTATTTCAACTTGTACCCACTGCCTCTTGTCCTTTCACTGGGCACTAAGAGTCTGACTCCATCTTTATTCCCTCTACTCAGGTATCAAATGGTAACTCCTGATCAGTGTCAACCCTATATAACCACTGAACAATCTACTACTGCTGAACTCCTGTTAGTATAATATCACATCACGCAAGACAAGATCCATGCCTGGGAAGGGGAAGGCAAGCCTGGCAAGTGGCAGCTGCAGGTACTCAGCCACACACAGTCAAAGTAAGAAGGCCCAGTAGATTACAACCTCTGTACCCATCAGTCATGTTCTGCTCTCTCTCTCAGTCCATCTGTGTCAGAGAAGAAAACTCTCATGTGCTTGGCAAGCACATCACATTGACAGCAACTCAGCAAAGATAAGACTGGAGAAAAACTTCTTTTAAAAAAAATAAAAAACCCAACACACTTACTGTTTCCTTGGAAATATCAGGTTTATCAGGAGACTTGAGACTTCTGCTTCCCTGTTTTAGGTAGAGGTTTCACCACATGACTCATGCACTGTGGATGTTAAGGGGGAGCTTTCTCCACTCCTACTTGAAAGGAATTCCCAACAGAAATTTGTCCCAAATTGTTTTGCTTAATTAGAAGGAACACACATCTACCTTTTCAACAGTATGAATAAAAATCACTACTCTCAGCTAGTATTTCATTCCCTGCTCCTTCTGCTTTGATAAACCTACCAGCTGGCCACAGAGTCTTCCAAGGTAAACATAGCCTTAATTTTTACTATACAAGGCCAAAAAAAATTCCATCTTTCCTGTTATGTGCTGTAGAGAAATGAAATGGGACACTGCTGTTGTTTCACTTTCCTGCGCAGGGCATCCTTTCATGAAACAAAACTGCTCACAGAAGTACCTTCAAGGCTCAAAGAGATCAGTCTTCCATAGAGAACTGCTTTCAACCTTCCTTTAGCTTGATAGGTTAAGTAAGGATAGCTTCACTATTACTTTACTTCTTCCCTTAGTGAATACAAATTGTGATGCTTTGCCGTAAATGGCAGCTGTCACTAACCCCAGAAATGGTGGCAATTCTTAAACACTGCATTTATAGTATGTGTAAAATAATCCCTTAGCTTGGGCACATGCTATATAAGTATAAAATACAATACAGTCACCCATGACATTTAGAAGCAATACTTAACTAGAGCCTGGACTTCAACCTCAAACAGATTCCAAGGAGAAAAGTTCACGTTGCAAAATTTGGGAGTGGATATCAGGCAGAGCTCATAAGCATTTACATCAAAGATTTGGTTTCGTCCTACCCTTATTAAACAGAACCTGCCTTCACTGAACTCGCCAGCTCCTACTGCAGCCAAACCTTTGCCATGGATATTTTAAAGCAAAGTATTTCAACACAGAAACTGCAGCTTCCAAACAATGTCTGTTTTAATGAATGCCCACTAGACTCCAGATGAGTACTGTGTATCTTCTAGCAATAATGTATGTATGACTATATCAGAATTAACCAGGACCAGTTTCTGCTTGCTTTTGCAATCAGAATATATTCTGCTTGCGGTCCAATACATTTCACATCAAGCTAAATTAATTCCAGAATAGACTGAAATTTAGTTGCACCAGGTATGTATCTGGCCCCTTTTGCAAAAGCAGAATGAAGCAGTTCTAGAAAGAGAAGAAAGTGATTGATTATAAGCACCTCAAGAATTTAGCAAGTATACAACCTGTCCTAACAGAGCCCTGCAATACACAACAAAAAAGTAGCTGAAGAAACACTGCTTACAGTCCCCTAATGATAATTTTAAGTGCAGCAGCCAGCTTTTTTATATAGAGGACTGTTTCTCAGACTTGCCCAACCTTAACCAATTACTCTCACAATAGCATTGAATAGGATATTTAGAATGTCAGCCCAATTGTTCTAACTTGCCCCCTCGGCCATGCCCCTATTTCTGACAGGTTTGTTCCTCTATTGCTATAGTGACTGCCATCCCTAATGCTAGTGATCAAAGTCATGTTTTAGAGGTCACCTCCATTTGAAGCAAGGGACGTTTTTGTGTGAGCAGGGGAGAGAGAGAGAGAAGGGGCTGTGTGACAGGGGAGACTCCATCCTTTCTCAGTGTTGTAGTCTCCCTTCCATTTCATCCTGCTCCTAATCCTAGGACCTGCTTTTAATTCCCTAACCCCCTCTCCTACTCCCGAGCATTCTATGCAAGTTTTCATCTTAAAGGATTCTGGGGGCTATGATCAATTGACTGGAAATTTTTTGCAGCTTTCAGCCTGGGGTGATTCTCCCAAACACGTAACTGGAAGGATCCTACCTTGCAAAATTCACTCACTAAGCCTGGCAAGTCATCAGCTACAGCCACTGAGGTATCATACACACAGTCTTACACTTGCCACTTATGCACAATTACCACCATCCTGAATCCTTTCCTACAAGAGCCACAATCACCTTAAACAGATCATCTGACTACACCAAAATTTTTCTCATCGGTAATTTTCAATCACCACAGCATCTCTGGTGGAAGGTGCAGTGCAGAAAAAGCTCAGGCACGCTCAGGTGTTTATACTGTTGCCTAAGACAGTTTTGAAATAACGTTCCAGAAAGTAAAGGGTTTGCCTGCAAGAGATACATTAATATTCCAGTATCATTATTTTACTGCGATAGCCCACTTGCCTTTTTTTAATCAGTTGTTTCTGAACAGGATAGTGTTCATACGCTAGAACTCCAAAATGTCTCTACACTTAATCAGCTACTACGAGACTGGAACTTCAGTCATGCATATTCTAAAATAAATTATAACAGTAAATTGCAGTATTCCAGTGTTTGCTTCAGTAAGCTAGAAAATCAATCATGCAAAAGCAAAAAAGAGAACATTTCTATTTAAAATCAAATAGAATTTGGCAAGATTGCCTCAATCATTGGAAAAAGGAACCAGCATCACCTTACTGCCAGAAATAAGTTCTACCAAGCACTGACGACACATAAACACCTACCTTGGGATGCCCGTGCAGTTCTTCACTGTTTGAGAGGGTAGCATTGAAAGGCTCTGTATACTGATTAGGTTCTTTCTTCATCTTTCTCTCTCTCTTCGCTGCCGTAACTCTGAAGAGGCAAAACTGCTGACAAAGTAAAGTTGCCACAAATACCCAGGTGCACCCCTTCATTTTGAAAAGGGAGGGGCCAAGTCAGGAAGGGCACTCTCCAAGCACAAAAACCTTCACCACCAATAATAGGAATAGACACAGACTTCTCTCTAAAAAAATAAAAAATAAAAAGGTTAGAACTATTAAAGATGATCCTCTGGGCTATGCAATGTCAAATGAGCAGCACGCACGGATGCGCTGGTTGCTGGAGAGATCTCTGTTCAAGCAGGACACATGGAAACGGTATAGATAAACTTGTTTGAAAATCTGGATTCACTCGAAGAAAGAGGTAAGTCCATTCAGCCTCTTGAAGCTTACATAAATACAAGAGGCCCTGGAAAGTCCTGCCACCCACCTTGAAGTGTCGCTCCCCCCCCCCAAATAAGTCTTCAAACTCGTTTAAAACGCACTCAACTATGAAACCTAGAGAAGTGAAATTGCTCAGGGCAACAGTTGCTCAGGCCGGAGCTGACAACACAAACTCATTAGGGGGGTTGTTAGGTTGTTCCTCTTCAACAGGAGATTTCACTTTCTGTCATTTGAAGCATTGTGTTCAGTTCAAAGCAGGCTTGAATACGATCCATCCATTCTCTCTTGAATGATACTTCCCTTTCCTCAGTGACAAGTCCTCATCCTTTCCTTTCAAGATGCTGCGGAACTGTAACCCAAGGTTGCTACAGCCACTGCTCTTCTGAAGAGGCTGAAAGCATCACAGCTCAGCCTAGTGCTCAGTCTTCTAAGAACAAAGTAAATTTCTCATATCATAAAAGTTACAACAGGGAGAAGCAAAGAATCCGAGGATGTACCTAGGTCCATTAGGAGCAGATAAAGTTTTCCCAAGTCTAGCTTCTATGCCTCTTTAGCTGGGTTTATCTTCACTTCTCTTTAATGAGACGATGAGCAGTAAGTCCCGATGCCGCAAGCAGCTGTCAGGGTGTAGAATCTCATGTCTTTTTCATCCTCATCTCCCCTCACACTAGACACGATTTCAGGTACCTCTGAGTGTAGATCACGTCTGATTTTTCTTGCTGCTCCTTTCCTCAGCTGCACACTGGCAAAACCCTCCTCAGCTTTTGCTTTACCTCAGCAAATAAGTACTTCTTTCCTGAATGAGTTTCCATCAACTTCAAGAAAGGGGAAAAAAAAAAAAAGAAAAAAAGGAGGAGGGATCACATTCTAATGAGCTGTCAAGCCTATTCTCTTCACATTCCTATTAGACTCACTGATAAGTGGAGCTGGCCCGTGTGCCAGGCAGATTTAAATCAATGCCCGTTCCCTGCTCCCTCCCCTCAGCCCTATTCTGTACCTCCCCTTCATTATCTCAGAGAAATCACCATTTTTCTGGGAAGTTTGCAAAACTGTACATGAGTGTGTGGTAGAGCTAAAAATATGTGGCTTGGAATATGCACTCAGCATCGCACCACACATTGATACATCAGAACTCTTGCTTTATACTCTAGTTAGCTGTGTTCCATGCAACATTTCCCTCTAGCTCTCATTAGAGCCTGGCTCAGTGGGGGCTCTCCGATTTCTTCACAGGAGAGTGGGCTGTTTATTAAAAATAACAGAAACCCAAAGGTTACACATCTCCTACAAGCATTTCATAAGGGAGATCTTGAAGTACTTGGACAGTCTGCAAATCTTTGTCAGTTCCCCACTACCTAGAACAATTATTCCTATTCTTTCTACAAATACGGAGAGCGATGCAAAACTTTAACTGAGATTGTACCGTAAGAAAGTGGAAGAATGATAAAAGGTTGAAGATCACATAATTTGAAGTCCCTTATGCAGTCAGCAAGCAACAGATTTACTTTCCTTTAACAATCCCTTTACCATGCCTTCTGTAATCCAAGTCATAATGCCAGCACAGTTATTCATTGGACTTTAAAGGGAGCCAGGGTGGATCAGGAGCAGCAGCTCTATTATCTATGGCTCAGGGAAACCGAGGCATGAACAATCGGAGCGCAAAAGCAAGAAGTGTAATACAGATTTATTTTTTTTTTTAAGCATCTTTTGAGAGAAATGGAGTTTGGGAAATAGAGGAGAGTAAGAAGGGAAGTTACACAGAAGCTAAATAGTTAACAGCATATGACCCCTCCCCCAACTAGCTCACATTCCATCAAAACTACGTGGCAGACTTTATTTGTTAATAATATTTAACTTTCTTTGGCGCCTTCTCATACTTAAGCCTCTTTTTTCAGGTTAGTTGTAGACAAGCCATGAATTTGTAAAAGTGCACTTGATGACACATTAATAGGACAATCTGTCATATTGCAGCTAAACAGCTTGACAGATCCACACACCATGGCAAGAAATGACATTCAAGGCTGGAATGGGGCAATCACTTTTTTTGGTCTGCTGGTGCAGGCTGCATCTGTCTGCCTGCAACATCTCCTTTCCCATCCCAAGAGCCAAATCCCTAGGCTATATCCTCAGATTTGGGGGAAACGAATCCTAACTATGTTTGCAATCACAAGGCAAAGTCACTTGATGGTCCAGTAGGACAAACTGACTGTAGCTAACTCCCGACCGTATACTTTTCTCTATGTTGGGCTGAAACAAGTGTCAGCACAGTTGTTCCCTCTCCTCCAACCTTCCATTCAGCATTTGTATTATCTGTAGAAAATTGCACACCTGGCTGCTGCTGTTCTCACATCCTAGTTGCAGCAGTTCCAAAGCACCTGAATCTTGCCAATGCATGAACAACATTCAACCCCCATTTGCAAAAAAATAAGAATAGGCCGATGTTGCACTTAATAACACAACAAAACAAGGATCTCAAAGTGACTGAAAAGACAAATAGTTTCTTCTCTGAGCTCAGCACCATTGCAGCAATATCAGGAATAGTTAAGAATGTACCAATACCAATTCTGCATGAGGAAAGTTTTGAAGTAGGGAAGATATTATAAGAAGCCACATTTACATTTCAAAATTGTGTGCAAGAACCCAAATACAGTGTTTGCAAACGCTGTAAGATGTGTGTAAAGCTAGAGAGGAAACTGAATAGTCAGGCAAGAAATTTGTGATTTGATCTTTCAATCTCTACTTATGCAATTTGCCTTTTACTCAAGATAGACCTTACCTAACTATGCTAAGAATAATAACCAAAGGGCAAAAGGTCAAAAGCTAGGCTTTTCCCAGAGTTGCCCACTGTAGATGTATTGAACAACTCCTAAGCCTTGGGGCAGAGTGATTTTTTTAAGCCAATACAGAAGAAGGCGCGTTACCATTCGCTGACACACCCACCCACCCCTGCTTCATAGCAGATGAAGGTCTAGAGTACTCCTATGATAGATCCCTTAGGTTTAAATCTAAAATTTCTCAATGCTAATCCGATATAAACCCGAGCTGTTGATTGGGTTAATATACAAAAGCTGTTAGAACAAACCTAAACACACCGGCAGACAAAAAGAGCAGCTTTGGAAGACAGACCAAGAGCTTACGGCCACTCCGGTTGTTCCCCCCGCGGAGCCGCCCGTACCCCCCGTTTCAGAGAGCCCCTCCGCTTGGCTCTCCCCCGCATTCCCCACCCAGCGCAGCCGGCCGGCCGCTGGCTCACCACCCACGCGGGATCGCTACGCCATCTCGTGGCAAACCCACGGAAACACCGGGACGCTGGGCAAAACGGGGAAACATCTGCCGCGACTCCTAAGGCTTCTCTCGCAGCGGGCCCTTCGGAGCGACCGTAACGTTGTCGTGGCAAAGCTTTTACCAGTAATAAAAGGTTCCTAGTAAACCCTAATAAATCATCCTCATTCGTTGCCCAGGAAAGTCTTTTCAATAACATGGGATGTGAATGCTTTGAGTTCATGTTCAATAGCCTCCCTTTTGTGTGTGTGTATGCGATTTTTCCACTGAAAACATGACTTTTCTGCTTTAAGAAGTAAGATCTGGCCTTTGCCGGACAGAGAAAAAAAGCATCATCTTGTACACTATTTGTCTTCCTGTGACTGGGTTGCGATATAAGCCACTAACAGCAACAAATTATTAGCAGAAATTATTCAGAGACATTCAAAAAGTACCCTTTGAAGCACAGGGCTTAGGGTAATAACTAATTACAAATTATGAGCTTCTCTTCTGAAAAGACGGCTTGTCACTTGCTGACTGCTTACATATTTGAGGCAAGTTGGGAGAATCCATGAGATGGGCAAGAAGCATCTCATTTCTTTGGCCTTCTGTGTATGGGAGAGTTCCCCATTTAACAGTTGGCTAGATAGACACTATCAACACCCAAGATCAGCTTCAAATCCAAGTACTTGTGCAAACGCAATAGGAGGGTTTTTTCCTCACAGAATTTGTCTAGGGTAGGGGCAGAACAATGCCTGTCCTCACAGCAAGAACCCTGTATGACTACATAGATCTGAAATACAGGAACACGGCTATCCTCATCTGGCTAGTTCCTTACTAATGCAAGCACTAAAAAAAACCCGAAGCAGGGCACTGACAAAATGAAAAGCACTAAGTCTAAGCAACGGAGCACAAAAGAACTCCAGGCACAAGAACTGTTCTGAGTAAGAAAAAAAAAAAGGTGGAAATACCAGCGTTAAGGAAAATACATCATTTCATAAAACAAATTAGGACACAGCTCAGCCCTGGCAGATGTCAGTCAAGCAAAAAACCCCTCACTTCCATCAAGTTATAAAGAAATTGCTATTAGAAATAACTATGTTTTGGATCCACACACACAACTGAATGCCAGTCCACAATCAAATTCTAAAAGTCAAAAGTGAAGACAGCCTCTGAATAACATTTACTGCTTCACACAGCACTGAAGCTGTCCCGGTATCACAGATCTAGCTATCCAGATGTTAAGGGAATAGCAGCAGACTGAAGTCAAACTGTACTCAAACAGCAAATGATGAGTTAGGAGCAAGGTTCCAATCTACTTTTTTCTTCAGAGACATCATCGCTGTTGGCAAAAACAATGGAACAGCATCTCAGAGTGGCTCCTACATGTCTCAGAGTAGGTACTGAAAACAGGTACTGCGCTACAGTGACAGTTGTGACATCTATGTAATCACAGAACAAATACCTCTCTGTAAAGGAACTACATTATCAAACAAAAGAGCTAAAAGAAGTTACTACCTGCAGGTCTTCCTGGAGGTGTTTTACCACAGATGTAAGGGATACCAAACTAACTTGAGGAAAAAAATAAATAGATGTGGAGGTGGGAGGGATGCAGTTTTGCCATAGTTTGTTTTCTAGTCCATATATATCCAGTTAGATTTCTTCCCAGTGATTCCTTTCCCAAAAACAGTCCCACAGAAAGTATAAATTTTATCATGAATGTTTATTATGAACAAACAACTTTACAATGCAGTCATTTCTACTCCTCAGTACATGCTTGAAGTAAGGTAACTTCCGTGACCTTGAAATCTTAGGGGGAGAAAAGTTATGACTACACACAAATCCAGGATTTTAAAAATCAAAGATATCTTTAAAGGTGACCACTGAGATGTCTTCCGATTCAAGCTGCAAAGAATCCCTACCACCTGTGTGTAACAATCTTACAGAAATCTATGAAATTGCAGCATGAAAGTGAAGGGCCAGACACTTGTTCCAATATCATATACTGAGGGACAGCTTTTAGTTTTATTACATTAAGTAATGCACTGCTTCAGGGCATGATATTTTTGCATGGCAAAGAATGGTTTACTCCATCTAATGACTTTGGTAACAAAAAGATCAGGTACTGCATACTATTATAAATGCTTTTAAAAAACACAAAACAGTAAAACCTACACAAAAGGGAATAAGTCTTCCGTTACCAAAGGCAAGGAGCAGGGAGACGTATCAAAATCTTGTAAGCCATAGGTGCAAGGGTTCAGTCAGCTATTGCTCCTAGCTTTCAACAAATGGCACCTGAAATGACTGTCAAGTCTTTCTCTGAATCCAGGGTACTGAAGAGAAACTGCAATTGCAAGTTTTGCTTTGTTTTTTAAATACAACCAATCCTCAGAAAAAATGCAGCATGTCCAGGGTTTAACCAAAGTTTTTTTGTTTCCAATTGCGGCACTTACTAAAAACAAGAGACCCACCTTCAAATACTTGGGTGTAGCTTAAGGCCAACTTCTTGTCACATAATAAAATGCCTTTTATTCAACATCTCCGGATTTTACTGGTTCTTTTACCTTGGTTAGGTACATTTCACAAAAGATGCAAACACACCATGCCCAAGGTCTCCTTGCCTTTGTCTTCATTTATGTGGACAAAAGAACTTCCATAAGATAAGATAAACATAGATAACCAATTATAAGCTTGTGTCTGTAGGCGATGTCAATGGTAATAAAAGGCATTGCGAGAACACAAACATGTTTGAATGATACTAAGATCTATGAGGCAGAACAGCCTCAGCTACAGGTCCATATGCTTTGAGGAAAAAATACCAGTCTGACAAGCCATCCTGAAAATCCTGTCACTGCAGGAAAGACATGACACTCCCCCTTCCTTCCCAGCACAGCCCCAGACCGACAGAACGTAATTGTTTCTAGGTAGATACAACCGGTGCTTCTCTTTTTACAAGAGCTGATTAAGCACATACAAGAGGTAAATTAAAAAATAGTTATAAATAAGATTTGGTAAAACCACAAAATAAAAAAAAAAATCAAAGATTTATAAATACATTTTAAAATCCAGCCTTTTCCAAATTCCATCCCCACACACCCCATCTCCTCCTTCCCTTCCCTACCTCAGTAAGAACTGCTTTAAGATTTCTTTAGTATAGAGCTGTTCGGCTAGTTTTGATAATTCCTACCTATTGCAGAGAATTGGTCACATTTATTGATGCTCTAAGCTGCATGGCTCATGGGTTAACAATACATTTTCGCTTACAATTCAAGATACCAAGAAGCAGAGAGAGAGAACAAATCTGAAAGGGAAAATAAAACCGTTTCAAAAAAAATTCTTACATACATGAGGTAATATTTATTTGGGCTCTTCACAACACTTAAAATAAGACTATGCAGTTAGATGCAGAGCTTTTTACTCTGCTACCACCTTTGACAGTTTGTTGTACCATTAACAGTGAGTGTGTTCTTCCCCAGATGATGAGGCATCACTGTCAATTATGAAAGGCACGGTAAGTTTGCCTCTGATGAAAAACAGCATTTGGATAAAATTAAGTGGGGGGGGGTGAACCAAGCAAACTCAGTTAAAAAAAGGAATTTCATACTTTTAAACTACCCTAGGAGCTTTAGTGTTTATCCACAGTCCTGTAATCCCATGAACAAACATCGGTATTTCAGTCATCAATCATCATGGGGAATCATGAAGGGGAACAGTGATGAACTTCTGCCTAAAAGCAAAAAGCTTCTAGAATCTCAGACGAATTAGAAGGGTTTGGGTTTTGACTTTTGGTGGTGGTTTTTTCAAGTTTATGCAAATCTTCAAGTAAGCAAGTGGAACTAATTTTAAGGGTTTACTTCAGCTAGTGACACTTCAGATTAATTCAGTTGACTCTGAAGAAGATGGTTTGTTACTCAGACTCATTTGTCTTTTTATCTTCACAAGGGCTAGGGGTTACTTGATTTACCAAAGCCCAAGAAATCCAGAGAAGATTTTCTGAATACACAATCAACTCTCCATTGGCCCGTGTAGTTTTATTTTCTTTTTTCCAACAGTGGCACCTTGTGATCAAAATTAAGTATTACAGCTTTCAAATATAACATCGCCCAAAATGGAAATCTGTAAGTGAACAAATCCAAAACAATACTGGATATGGGTAGCCCCACTGAAGACTGATTCAAATGCTGCTTCTTGCTAATCATTCCTAAAGGCCGGCAACTGCACTTCTTGTAGCCCAAATAAAACCTTCAATTACATCGTGACAATTTAGACAACACATTTAACACACATGGTGTTATTTTCTCACTCATCTAATCACTACTGGCTAGATATGCAATGATGTTCATTCCATTTTAGAAAAGAAACCAGCAATCTTCTGTAGCATCAATGTTCACATTAACCAAACCCTTACCAAGTCCACGTGAAATCTCTACTTGAATCATTTCAACACCTGTACAGAATCTTCCCTAATGAAAATAAAATACGATATGCATAAATTGTGAAATTTTAAAAATCGTTCAATGAAGTAAAAAGCCCTATTTGCTTAAGATTTTAAATTTCAAATAACAGATGGAAAACTGCTATAAAAATCAAAGCACTAGAAATGTTAGCGTCTCATCAATAATGCTTTGACTTGTTTGTGAGCCACTACTAAATAGTAGCGAGGACAAGAGGATCTGCGAGCAGAACTTCTTTTAGTTTTCTGACTAATCCAAACTATGCCATTTCCCAAACATAACCCATGAGCCAACCAATGTTTTACCTGCGACTTGGTAAAACAAATATTTATCCCAGTGTCAGAGTCAGATGCCCAAAGAGTCCCACTCATTCTGCAACTACCACTAATTTGGTCTTGGATTTCTTTTATCATCCTCATTCTTGCGCTATGCTTCTCAGTACATACTTGACTGTGTAGGCAAAGGCTGCAAAACCAACTATAACAAACAAGTTCGCCAAAGCTCCGCCTAAAAGTCCATGGTTACGATTGGCCTGTTGGAGACCTGGATGATTGGCAGGTGCCAATGGTACATGCCCATTAAGAAGGGGTATTCCATTCTGACCGTAGTGTGCTTCCCCATCAGGGACAACATCTGGTAAAGGGAGGGATGGAGGTCTGTTATTGAGCTCTTCTTGTGCTTTCTGTTTTTGTTTAATCTCCTGGAGAAAGAAAAAAGAAAACTGAATAGCTGGAAGTGAAAGTGGTGAAGCTATTGGGTGATTTGAAAAGATTTCAGAACCCAAGTTCTTACATAACTTTAGGAATAGGATACGGTACACTTCTTGATATTGTAGGTCTTTTTAACTAAATTAACTCATTGCATACTTTGTACAGTCTCCCCAGCTTCTTCCAAAGCGACCTAGTTCAGTAGTTGACACTAACAATCATTTGGCCAAGTTTATTTTTAGTTCACATGTACATTTTCTGAGAAGCCTTTTTTCAGAAATGAGAAATTCTTGCATCGAAAAGTCTTGCACGTCCAGCTTGTTTTGAACACAAGACATTAAAAAAATGAAGAAAGCAATCACAGAAGCTTAGAAGCATTAGGACTGTAAGTATTACATGTTAAAAATCTGCCTGTACTCGGAACACAACAGCAGTTATCTATTATTGTCTTCAGAGTTTCCCGATGATTTAGGTACTGGCAAAACAGTACTGCAGAAAGTATTTCTGATTCTCTGGCATTCTTGTAACGGGTAAGAAAATGCAATTAAAGCCTTCAGTTCAGATTTATATTTGTGTGAGGAAGAAAGGAAATGGAGATAAAACTTTTCTTTTCCCAGAAGGCTGTCCCAGAAGGAGACAAAGAGCGAGAATGGTTTTTAAACTAGAGCTTTGTGAATACCTTTAAGAATAATAATAGATGAATCAAACCTGAAGTTCCATGAGCACTCGCCACTCTGCCCAGAAAGGCCATTTCTGTCTGTGGACAATGTTTACTTCACTAGCTGGGCTCATATGTTTATGACCTCAGGTTATCTCTAACAAAAACACACATCTCATTCTTAAGAAAACAGCTAGAAAAAGGCTCTTCTGTATCTTTTCCCTACTCCTCTACAGTATATATTCTTTGTGCAATAATTAAGGCTTGCAATTTGGTGAAATTTGTACAACCCAAAACAGTTTGCCTGACAAAATAAATTTTATACCTAGAATTCCAAATTACAATGAGCATCAGCATTATAATATTGTAACTCAAGAGTCATGAAACAGAGTCCATAACAGAAAACTGTTCCCATTCATACGGTATGCAGAAAATTAACTCTCAAAGTCTCAACAGCAGGCTGAAAGAACTGAATTCCCCCCCCCCCCCAAGGAGTTACAGGGAAGGAACCATCTTGAGACAGGAGTGAAGAAAGGAGCATCCTTCATTCCTAACAGGCAAGACCTTTTAGAACCAAGTACCATCAGTGGAAATTGGCGAGAGAATCCCAGAAGTCTGAATGAAGCGATACACTTTTTTTTTTTCTTCTTTCTTTCTTAAACCTATACCATCTATATAACTGTTGTCTGGCTGAAGGGTAACCATTTTCAGAACCTTACACAAGGCAGATCTCTCTATCCTACAGCTGTTACCTATACATGACGATATAAACTGTGTATCAACACACCTACAAGGTTAGTGTTGCGCAAGGAGGATACATACCCTAAAAAGATATCACCCACTCTCAGAAGTTAGGCAGGAAGAATACAAGAGTCTCTGATCTTAAAGGAGAATTATGAAAAAAAAATTCAGGATATTGATGGACCAAGTCCAGATATACAAAGATTAGTCCTACCCAAACTCAAGAAAACACGGTATGCAATTCTAAAATATGGGGACTGCAACCACATCTGCTGCATGTGCAGCTCAATCAAGGCTATGATACCAATCCTAAATACAAACATTTGATTCTCTATACAAGGGATCTTTGTGCAGCAGAAAAACAATTCCATTTCCAGATTCAAGATTTTAATTCTTACACATGGCAAAAGCGCCTTTTAAAAGGCTTCCAAGATCAACAAAAGTAGCTACTGTCTGGGAAAAGTCCTAAACAATTAGTTTACAGATCTACACAGAGAAGTTAAAAAAAACTACAGAAAACCAAATTATCACATAAGATGAATTCCCTTACCTCCACCACTTCAGGGAAGAGCTCGCAGAAGACTTTATCTTTTAAATTAAATGCTAAGCTTTGTGCAGCAAGCTGTCTTTTCTGTGGAGGAAACAAAAATTATCAGCAGTTGCATATAAATGAAGTTAATGTACTTTAATTAAACATCTGATTATTTCCCACAAGAACAGTGCAAACCACTAGCCAACTAGTTTCTAACATTTACAGCTTCATACTTGTGAATATTATTCACTACAACAGACATTTCTAGACATAAGTTACGTTCTCAATTCTTCATCTTATGAGATTAGTGTTCTGTACTAGTGTGCCTGCTTGGCAGACACTTCAAGAGGAAGGAAGGAAGGAGAAAGAAAGTCCTAACCATACTGTTTACTAAAAGGGATTTTAAGTTCTCTAAGAAATCCTCTCCCCATCCCCACACTACCCAAAATTGACTTGATTCATCTGCCCGTCATCTGTAGTAGGCAACAACATATTCATTTCTGAGATACCAAAATGCCAGCTGCTGCTGCTGTTTTAATTTTGAGGTCATGTTCAACATCCCCTAAGCTGACAAAGGGTACATCACACAGTCTGGAGCTTACTGTGAACTCTGACGTCTCTATGCTGCCCAGTGTGGGGCCCTTTTCCACCATAAAACTAAGAAGGCCCGTCAAGATCGTCGAGACCGACCAAGCTGGATTCCATGTATCCGGGTGGAAATCAGTGATTGAAAGACACAACCTTCAAAAGGATAAGACATGCAGTGTGTTTTATTTTTGCCATTAAAATTATTACACATTATACATATTGCTAAAATGGTGTTAATTGCTTAAGTGTTAGAAGAAAATCCTTACCTTGTATTACACTTAAACCTTCCATTAGGTGTAATCATATAAATACTAGGAGGTTTAAAAGGAAATTCTCTGGGGAATATTAGTTTCCCATGATAATAGCCACCTGCATTACATAAAGACATGAATTACTTATTTTGCATGAAGATGAAGTCCTAAGCTGCTACTCAAAATGGGCCAAATAAACCCCTTTACTTGTCTCCTTTTCCCCCTCACACTAAAGAGATCAAGCTCATCATCTTGTGCCTCTAAAACACAGGAATAATGATCCACACCTGCAGTAGATTTACTTTGGAGGCAATTCTCTCACATGCATATTACAAAAAGTACTTTCTGTTGTCAGGTCCATAATACATTCGAGGAAAACCAGCCAAAGTGTATTTAATACAACAAAAATGGGTTGGTTTTCCAGAAACACAGGTAACTGCAAATACAATCCTATGAAGAATCCAATTTTAAAAAGCATTTTGTGAGAGGCTCCAGAAGACATTATGAAATATGTGACTACAACAAAGTAATAAGGCTTTTACGTTCCTCACTTTCTCCAGAGAAATTCATAAAGAGAACATGCGTCTCGGTTGACTGAGAACATTTATGTGGTAACAAAATGGAATTTTTTTAAATTATCTTTTACTGTCACATACTATCTAAAGCGAGTTATTTGCTCCGAGACTTTTAGCAATTACTTAATAGGAAGTTATCTGCCTTCAGTTTAACCTAAATGTGGTTTTGTTAGAGTCCTCGATAACAGAAAAAATTACTAATAGACAGTGGTACCACCACCTGTTTTCAACAAGCTATCACACAAGTCACGCACAGCACTGGAACTGCATTAACAGTTTTTAGAGCTATTTACAGTAGTTATATTTTGCCCATTCAAACCAGCATGCAATTACTCAGGCACGCCAAACACAACACAAAGTACATGCACGCTTTTGCTACATGCTAACTTTTACCTTCATAGGGAGTCATTTCAGGTCCCCGTACAACATAGTGCCTAAGACAAAGAAGGACATTTAAACAGAATGAAAGCCATCACACAATCAGACATCAAATTCTCTAGAAAAATGAAGATCGATATCACTTCAGCAAAAGTTTCATACTCCACCTCCCAAACCCAAGATTCCCATACAATCTGTAGGAGTGAGGAAGCCAGACTTGATGACCTGGAAAATCTTGTTCTCTCCACAAGTGCATGAACAGTTCATTCTAATTCTTACCATTCAAGGATATTAGATGGGAGGGGCTCTGCACAGATATAAGGCACTGGATCTTTCTTAATTCGAAGGTAGTCTTGTTTAAGTCTCTGTGTTGCTGTTGTTGGTG
The DNA here is from genome assembly GCF_000699105.1 of Pygoscelis adeliae. Classification (NCBI taxonomy): domain Eukaryota; kingdom Metazoa; phylum Chordata; class Aves; order Sphenisciformes; family Spheniscidae; genus Pygoscelis; species Pygoscelis adeliae. The sequence goes on along the minus strand of NW_008824934.1, from coordinate 1,394,995 downwards.
CTCTCTTATTACTGTTGTTGCTCATCTAGTTTTTAAAAACATACATAAACACAATCTCAATACAATCTTAATAGACACAGAGCTACTATGCTTCATTGAACATAGCTCCAGATTTTTGCAAAATCTACCTTACAGAGTATTTTTTTTAAAATACAAATTACCGCAACTTTAAAGTGGCAAGAACCATGCAAAATCTTAACCAACACGCTCCCAAGAGACTCTGTATACTGCCAGAATGGGAAAACACTCCTTCCAGAACACTGCTGTTTAAATACCACAGTGAATTGCTATCATGAAAATATGCTGCACTATACAACCCACTTGAACTCTTAATAACCAGTCCTGTGTTTAGGCTGAACACACATCATCACGACACTGTTTTAAAGGGCTTAGTCTTTTTAAGTAATTCATTTCCCTATTCAGTTTGAATATCTATTATGTAAATTTGCCCATGATTTAAATTCATTTGCTGTTTCTACACATCCAGTTATTTGAAATAAATAACAAACAAAAAACCCACAATAACCTTATTACTGACTTTGAGGTGAAGGATTTTAAATTAAACCTGCTGCCTGCTTAAGTGTCAGTTGAATTTACAGAAGGGAACTTGAGCCAGATTACTCTCTTCCAGATAAACAAAGACCTCATCCAAAGTGAGAAAAGTCAGTGTGAAGAAAGGAAATTCCATGCTGCTTACAAGACAAAGAAAGCATTAGCCCTTACAATGCACTTACAGAACACATACCAATTAACTACTGCTATTTAACTCGCTTCCCCCTTCCCGCCCCCGAGAAATTTATCACGTTACTTAGCTTTATACACGAAAATTCAAGCAAGAACAAAAAGGAAAGATTTTACAAACAGCTTGTATAAAGAGATAGGACGATACTTACAATACGATAGCAGCATTTGACACGAAAAGTATGTTAATTGCCTATAACCCTTTCTATTTCTTTACTTCAAACAGATAGCCAAGAACAATTAAAGAAATAGTATTTAAACCACAAGCAACAATTGTATGTGGTCAAATATTCAAACCCTACTCAAAATAAACGCGTTTAACCGGGCTTTTGTCAGAATTACTGTAAATCATTGTTTGAAACATACAGTATCTTTTCTTGAAGGTCACACACGTTTTTAATTCACCTCCTGAAATGGTAAAATTACGAATTTTTCTCTAAAGAAGTCAGTTTTGACTTTAAGACATAGATTAAATCGTATCTTTTTAATTTAACACAATTATTTGTTCTGAAGTCTTGCAATAGCGCCCCTCACTATGGACTGCGAAAATACACTGAAATACTTTACAGCACTAAGCACAGTTATTGGGATTTTAACACCCCTCAAAGCCTTTTCCGAAAGAACATTGGTATCTTAAACGCAGAAAGGAAACGGCAACGTTTACCGAAGCTGCGCCCGCAAACCCATTTTCCCATCTCCGCGGCACGATTCCCCAGCAGCAAGCAAGAAAGCAACCCGCCCAGCCTTTAGAGAGCCGGGCACCAGCAGCACGATGCGCCCAAGCCCTGCTCCCAGCCCGGCAGGGCGGCTCAGGCAGCTAACGCAGGGGCACCACAGGTCCCCGGCCCCCCAAGGCCCCACCGCT
>NW_008824934.1:1370513-1392427 GCF_000699105.1 Pygoscelis adeliae | reverse complement strand
GGCCCGGCCTTTGCCGTGGCCGAGGCTGGCTCCAGGCCCCGCGAGGGTGATGGGCAGGCCGTGCCGCCGGGAACGGGTGGGTGGTCGCGGTGTCGGGGCAGAAAGTCAACCGGGAGGGAGGAAATGGCGGTGACAGAAGCGCGGCGTACCTTGGCGCCGCCATCCAAGTATCACGACGTTATAGAAGATGGCATTTGGGAGGGGTCTCGGGGTTGTCCGATTTTCTTCTTTCCTGAAAAAGAATTGGTTTGTACGCGGTGGTTTGCTGTAAGTCTCCTGAATCTTTTCTTCGAATTTCCGGTGTTTGTAAGGTGGATAAATACAAACTCACTTTCAGTTATTCAGTACGCAGGCAATTTTTTTTTTTGCAGGATTCCACCGGTAGGCCCATAAAAATACAGCAAATCGTGTTGCATCACATTCGTGCATCTGTTGCTTCAGTAATGCGTAAGAAGAGTACAGCAGGTTACTCCCTTATACAGTTAGGAGGCCGAATGTGACAGGAAGAGGTAGTGTCTGTTCAGTCTTGATTTAAGATCGCGTTTCCAGACCATCTACGAGAAAACGCTGCAAAATCTTCCTCCATTGAAGCGAGCACAGAGTTCTCCTGTGTCTTAGATCCTTAGCTGACCGTCTAGCACAACTGCACACAGCCCTTTCCCTTGAGGGACCATGTGAGATGCCTACGCTTAAAAGATGATTAAACATTTTAACAACATGGGTATTGTGGAGTGTTTTGCAAAACACAAAATTCCACCTGGCCTTAACATCATTCTTGGCACAATAAGCACGTTGAATAAGTTTCACTGAAATCATATTTACCTGCCTCTTCGTGCAAGACAGGATTTAGCAGGCATCGGTCACGATGGTCCTTTCCTGAAGATTTCGCCTCGGCCTGTATTGTCGGGGTTGTGCTAATCTGTCCTCTGGTGACTTGAGTCCAGCTCAGACTGAGTTTCAGCTATATTAAATCTGAATACTTGTATTTCCTATTGCATTTCTTGACACGCAAAAATCACCAACCAATTAAAAATTCCTCTATTTGTGGTTAACATTTAATGTTTTGGCATTTCGGTTGTCACCTATATACTGAATTGTATCCCAGCTGAGAGGAATTTTTCGCTCGCTCCCTTCCAATGCTTTTCTTTCAGGGCTTTTGAAATTCGCAACTCAGATAATGTTTGTGAAGGGGAATTCATGCAGTTTGATTATCTGAGATTTAATTTAAGAAAATGTAAGGAAGAGGTCGGCTCCCGATTTATACATCTGTGTTTAGCGCTCTAGGTGTAGAGCATAGCTGCTGCATTGTATTCGTTACCTATGAGCATGTGTACTAGTTTAAGGGAAGCGTACCTCTGTCGCTGGGCTAATAATCTTCCTTTATTGCCTGAGGTGAAGCGAAAAGGCAGAAGAGAAGGTGACTGAGTTGCCCAAAGAGTTTGCAACAGACTCGTAGAGGGGACTGGATGACGGCGATAAAGGCCGGGATTTTTCTTACCGTTCCAAACGACGCAGGCGTCTTCCACGCGAAACGTTCCTGCGGTTACTAGGGTTCTGCTCTACGCCTGAGCACTTCTGCACCGGTGCCCATCAGAGGGCAGTGGCAGCCCGCACGCTTTTTAAGCTCTCGGCTCTGCCTGGTGCCGGAGTAGCGTAGGCTGGCGTCCAGGCTGGCGTCCGGGCTGGCGCTCCGTGTCGCGGGTTTGTGGAGGTTAATCAACAGCGAGAAGCCGGGGGGAAGCGGCCGTGATGCCAGTACCTGTGGGCGAAAAGCAAACCTGAAACCACCTAGACGTTTTAAATTTCACTTTGTTTCTACGAACTGGGGATTGCAAAATATTGCGTCCTCGTGGAATATCTCACGCAAGCGTGTCGTTTTTAGTGGGAGCAGGTCGTTTCCGTTTGTCCTAAGCACCGAGGCAGGGTTGTTGATGCAAAGTGACTGTTGTATTAGACCCCAGAGAGAGCTACAGTCGTGCGGCAAACTGAACCGGTGTTTGGACTTACAGAACCCCACCGAGAGATGTAACAGTTTTTGTTATGTAAGCTTCAAATATGGACAAGAAATATTTTTCTAGAAGTAGAAAAATTATAGAGATTATAGAAAAAAAAAAGCGAACCTGAAATCATGAAGAGAGAAACTAACGAAACAAAAATATTTTCAGTTTGCTGAGGGGTGCCAACATTTTAATTTCACGATAGTTTCATTTCAAATGTCTAATATTTTCCATGATTAACTCAGACTTCAATCTCAATAACGGGATCTTTCATACACAAAGTCCCACCTGTGGCCGCATCAAAACTTCCCAAGTTAGTGAAGTTTATCAAACCGTATCCTTTTCTTTGAACTGTTTTTATTTTGGTGCCATGAAATGCTTCAAGGAAAAACGGCTTGCTTCAAAAAAGAAGTAATAGTTGATCTGTTTTGTTTAATCTCTTACACTCGCTCATCCTTATACCTAATCTGAGCTCACAGTTTACAAATGCTTGAAGGTTTTGCGGAACAGAAGGAACTCTGTATAATAAATTATTATTATACATCAAGATGAAAAGTACTGTATAAACACAAGTTGTTATTAGAATGCTGTATTAGCCTACACGTATTTCACCTAATAAATTCCCCATGGCAACTCATGCCGTACAATACATACCTCGTTTTACACCCTTTGACCTGAGGGCAATCACCTTTTTTATTTCCTCTGCCACACCATTTTGTCTTTTTTTGTGTTTACACTGGAATTCCTCCTAAGTCATCTAAGTCCAGAAATGTGAGAAACGTGAACCTGGAGACTGTAATAAAGGCCCCAGAATGCTGAAGGGATTCCAGAGCTCATATTTACACTTCTGTCGTTCTCTCTAATGTTCCCCAACCCCAAAGTATTTCAAGTGTGTTGTCATTAACATTCCATTCATCTCTCTGGTATGTTATGCTCAACGCTAATGATAGCGTAGATTGAGACTTCTCTCTCAGAGTAGTTTCTTTCTTCCCAGTTGTTTTCCAACATGCAAATGAATCACACTGTAGAATTTCCTCTCTCTGTAAAGTATCTTTGGTGTACTGCTATCATGTCTTGAAGGTATATTTTAAACCTGGGCTTGGGAAGTCACTGGAAGTTCCAAATTTACGTTCTTAAATTATTAAGTGCACCAAGTAAATAAGTACACACTGGTAAATCAACTTGGAAAGTGATTAACTCCAGGACAGAGACAAGTGAGACAGTTCACTACCTCATAAAGGTTGGAGTTGTTTTTTAATTTGATATGTGCCCCTCAGCAGGATCACATGGGTGGTTACAGGACATGAGAACATCTCCATGTGCTTGTGAACACAGACCTTTTGTATTATTCTTTAAAAATACATAGCTGTCTGGCTTTCCCGCTGCAGAAAATTTTCCTTTAATTGTAATTGGAAGAAAAGCATTGCAAATTTTCACGTCAGATACAGATAACTGGAATCAGAATTTGTTCTATTTGTGGGTGCCTTTGGGTAAGTCATTTGCTTCAGTTTCTCCATCAAATGAAAGTAGTACTTTATGCACTGCTCCACACATGCAGTCAAATGAGTGTTTTGAGGCTGACCTTGGTGGATGAAGAAATAATTTGAGAAAGAAAACGCACCCCGAGGAATGTAGTGAGGGTTAATTAGTGTTCACATGTACTCAAATGTAATCTTGTCCAGTAAATGTGGCAATGCTGTGGCTGCTGAGCGTCTCTGTTTAGATTGTCCAGAAAGACAGAGAACGCTTGGAAGAACAGCTACGCCTCAAGGCTGCTCAGAACTGAGAATGCTGATGAAATAGAAAGTTCTTCTATCCCAGAAAGACATTTGATATATCCTTGGGGAAGCAATTTCCCCAAGTCCTGTTACCAACAGCCATATTACAGTGGGATCCGGAGAGGACCTAGCTGCGTAACTCATGTACTCAATGGACAGGTTTTTTTCTTTAGTTACCTCATGGGTTGACCATTGAACCCATTGCTGCTTCAGATAACCCAGATAGGTCTCTCAGCTTAAGTAGTGAAAGAAACAGGAATCTTTACTTCTGCCCTGAATACGGAGAGCTACCCCCTAGGCCCTTTACTAGTTTTTCAGTCTCTACAGCCTGTGGAATTGGAAGATCAGTCAGTTATAATGCACTTTCTTACTTTGCACGTCCATATGTGTTCCCTGACATGTATCATAGCGAGACTACTGATCTATTCATTTTGTTTGCTGTCTGAAGCCACTGCTAACTGGCACCATGTAAATATTTTGGATGTACAAAGGCATAATCTGCTAACTGGGAAGAGCTTACTGCCTACAAGCACAAGATGCATTAAAGAAATCATTGCCCCGTGAATAAATGCAAGAGTGTCATGTGGCCTCTCATGCCTGACTACCTCCTAGAACAGGGGGCTTCAGGGAACTGAAGGTGCTGGGCAAATCCTGCCTGGCAGCTTCTTCCATTACCAAAGATACAACCAAGATTCAGAGCAAGCAAAAGCCACAGGGATCAGTAAAGAAGGAGGCTTGGGAGTGTTACGCTCAAGTAGGAGAGATGTGGGTGGAGATTACCAAGCACAGTAAAGGTGAGGGTGGCATTGGACAGAGGGTCAAAGAGCTTGGATGGAACGCAGAGGGAGAGAACAAACAGGAAAAAAATATTCAAGGGCCTCAGAGCAAAGGGGACTGTGGCAACCTTGATCTTAATGAGCTGGAAGGAGTAAGTCAGGCACGGGGCTGAACCTTTGCAAAGCCATGGGGGAGGAAAGAATGAATCTTTAGGATGTTGTTAAGGAAGAAGTAGCAGCTGAACAATCACCTGGAAGAATTCATCCCATGAGTAACAGGTGATTTAGCTTAGGAAGCCACAGTTATTGAGCAAGGGAGCACCATTTTTTAGCATGGCTCTTGTCAGTGTTTGCCAAAGATGAGGCACAGTCACAAGGAGCTCAGTGATGCTGGTGAAGCCATTTTTCATTTATGCTGTGTAAAATGTATCCAGACACTTATCTGAAAGGCCCTAGTTAGGATTTTGGTTTTGTACTATATTTAAGCATTAATAAATATTGCTGAACTCTATTTACTGCTAATTTTTTAAAGTGTATGTCTTCATTTTGAGGGAATGCAAAAATTTTACAAGTTTTGGGGTTTTTTTTCTTTTTTGGGAGGGGCTTTCAACAAAAGAAATTTGGAATTCTGAACCTTATTAAAGGCAGAAGGATATTTGCTGTTCAATCTAAAGTGACTCTCCATCACTGATATCTGAATGTGCTGCAGTTGTAACTACCTGTGTGCGGATGAGAACGGTGACACTAAACCACTGTCCCAGGGTCATGTTTGTAACAAAGCACTAACTGATCACGATTTCCACTGTCTGAGCTTGCATTCAAACCAAGAGATACCCTTGACCAATAATCCTTCAGAGACCTTTTTCTAAGAGTACAGGACATTAATGCTAATGTCTTGGCCAGATTTAGTTCAAGTAATTATATCCTGCCTTCCTGAATTCCCTTCCAATTTCAAGTGCATGAGAGATGTATCACTTCCAGGTCTAAACTATGAGCAATATCATTTGCATTAAAGCATCTTGCCGCTTTCCCATCTAAAAGCAGTTCCATTTCATTGATGGATGAAACAATGTAGGGTTTTTTATTTTGGTCTTCTCATAAAGTGCTGCCGAGTTGGCTCTCTCTTAATCTTTGGCCAAAAAGCAATTTAGAGGTACTGTGTGTTTATTTGCTTTTCTTATTTTTGGTTCTTTGTCCTTCTGAGGGGTTTTATTGCTTTAACTACCATACTGGCTTTTGCCGAGTAACTTTCCTTCAGTGAATGTTTTGTCACTGTAGTGCCTGTTTGTTTCATAGTATTATAGAAGTATAGTATATTATTATCTAGTAGAACTATATTATTTTGTAGAATTCCCCAAACCCTTTGATTCCCTAGGAAACTGATCTGCATCTTTTTTTTTTTTAATGGAAATTGATAACTTGTTCATAAATAGCTCCAACACGGGTGATTATCTTGAGTTTCAGAGAAGGGCTATGATGGTTCCTGAGTCTCACTGATTTGTTGTTGACCATAAGGAAATCATTCAATTGTTTTGAAGCTCCATTTTTCTTCTTGTATAAAGAAAGGATAATATTACTTATCTAGCTTTACTGGAAGCATGCACGCTTAATCATTTGGTGAGTGTCACCTATTTTGAGCTCTCTGGACTAAAGGTTCCACATCAGCAAGTGCCAAACATGAATTATAATCTTTGTTTTCCATAATCACTGCTGTTACGATAGTGATCAATGATGTTCATTTATATAGCCAGATTAATATTTCCAGGCATCATACATTTTGTGATTTACTTCATTTTCTACTGTCTGAATTAGAGAGGCAGCAGGCAAACAGACAGCCTTAGGTGATCCAAATAAAACAGGCAATTTAACCTAAGCACTGATAAATCCCTGATAAACTTGCTGAAACCAGAGCTTTTTTCCCTTTGATTTCCTCTCCTGCCTGGCTGAGGTTGGGTGTGACCTCCTTTATGATGATTGACAAGGAGATAGTATTACTTAGAAAATAATTCTGGCATGTTTCTGAGTCAGAAAGCGGAAAGGTCAGTCCTCTTCCTTATTTATTCCACCGGTACTAGGTAAGGAGCTCCATCACCAGGATCCAGTTCCCATTTACCTCTCCATCCTGTGTTTCCCAAACGATAATTGGTACACAGCCATCAGTGGCCATAAGTGGCCTTCTAATGACATCACCTTAAGATGCAAAGACAAAGAGTATGACATACCAGTTTCTCCTTACTGTTCATCACTTTCACTCAGAGCCTTTCACTGCTTCCGCATGCTCTTCTTTAGCATTTGACATTCGTATGATTACATTGCTCTTTATATCCGAAGTACGGCATGCCTAGTATTAGAACGTTATTAAGCTATTACCTTGCAAGATGGATGTATGCCTTCAGAAGCCATTATAATGGCTGTGGTTTCATTAGTGCTGAACTTCCTTTAAAGCCAGGTAATCTCTACACAGATCTCTAGATAACCATTCTTCACAGAGATCATTTGCAATTTCAGAGCAAGTTTTTGTGACAAAATATTTTTTCTTACTTGTTTAAAATATTTAGTCCTACAGGAAGATCCTGGCTGAGCTGACCAGTGGTTTGTTTTCCTCTGGTTAGACACAAAATGAGCCTCATTGAATGGGCTGCTTTGCTAAATTTCTTTGACAAATATGCCTCTGCCTTGACCTAGAGGAATTGTCTCCAGTTCAGCGGAACTGAACCTTTCAATCATAAAATGTTTCCTTTATAGAGCTTGCTAAACAACACAGAGTAGCTGCTAAACTTAGCCTGAGCTGTAAATCCTTGCTCTCCCACTCCACCTTCTGATCTGTTTTTTCCTTTATATCCGTGCAGGGAAATGGGCACGCACTGAATGCCACCAGAATGGTTGGAGCAGACAGAGTGTAGAAGCACATGCAGTCTTTTACAGCCAGGTTCTGATCAGTTCAGGTGTAGATAAACTGTTCACTTATTGATGCAAGCTTTTGGAGATGCTGCAGCCTTGCAGGAAGACACATCTTTGAAGAAGAGGAGGGAAGCCTTTTGGAACTATTGGTACAAATAATGCTTAGAATTTATGTCTGCCAGCATAGTCTTTGGGCAACTTAATAATAAATACGTGCCAGACAGATTATCAGAAATAAGAGCAAGGCAGCATGATTTCCTATGGCATCCAGAATAACAGAATGATGTTCCATCTCACAATTTACACTGAATATTCATGACAATGTGTCCTAGAGAGTCTTCTCCTGAGGGGTGCTCAGGGCATATTCTGAAGTCTGTGACAAATCAAAGGCAATCTGCTTTTGTTCATCCCAACAGCAAAAAAACCCCCACTCTTACCCTCTTTGTAGCTCCACTATTGTGTTTAATCTTTAGTACACAGATATGTGTAGTATACAGTATTCTTTGACAAAGAACTAACCTAGTTGCAGTGGCAAAGCAGGGCATGGGGAAGCAGGGAATGTCTTGAACAGAGTTTCACAGGTAAGCGCTGCTGATCTATCAAGTCAAAGTCAATGTTCAGGTTTTTAATGGAATAGAATATGAAGTTGATGTTTGCTGCCAAAACCTGCTGGAAGACTCCAGTCAAAAATGCCAGGGATAATGAGGAAAACTGTGGTATTTTATGTTAAGACACTTCAAAACTAAGTAATACAAAATGCATTACTTGCATTGTAGGCCTACCTGTCAGTCCTTGTGTGACGAGTGAATGCATTCTCTCAAAGAGGAGAGAGAATTTCAGAAAAAATACCAGGTAAAGGATATAAGACCTCATGATGTACGTTCACTTCTGGAGGCATATTAAATGTCCTGCATGGCAAATGCAAGTTACAAGTGTTCTTGATCTATAGACCTCTTTATGACAAATAGGTCTAGAAGTGAAAATAATCTCAAGATCTTAACCTCTCATGCTAATGAAATGAGAAGAAAGTGTATTATATTAAGCAATGGGCATTGCAAGGAGCTCATTTGATGAGGCTGAAAGCTAAAGGCTGAAATATATGGGACCTGATGTAGGCAGCACCCCTTGCACATTGTTGGAAAGTATCTGCGGGATAGTTAAATGCACAAAGAATTCTGTCACCTGTTTGTCTAATACAGGAGTAAGTACTGATCATCTTAAAATATCAGATGAGATCTAGGAATATCTCTTAAAAACATATTTTTAAATACCGTAGCATGACTGCAACCCATCCTGTTGCAATTAACAAGCAGTATCAAAGCAATAGTCGTCATCATGCTTACATGGCAGCTTACATCACCAAAGCTTTATACAAACACCAATTAACCCTCTCAACAATGCTGCAAAGTGTCATTATGTCTGTTTCAGAGATGAAGCAACAGAGAGAGAGGCAGAAAGATTTGCCCAAGATTGCACAGCAAGAGAAGAGAGAAGTTCAAGAGTTTAAGGCTTTCAAGTTGGTATTTCTTTGTCCATGTTGTGGCAGACTCTACCCTCGCTTGTGGGTGGAGTTTTGTATTTATTGCCATTGCTTTTGCAGTCTGGTGGATAGAGAAAATTGAATATCTTCTCGTTGCATTTGTTTTTCATGTTGGTTGGGGGTTTTTTTTGTTGTTTTTTTTTTTTTAAATGTGCTAGAGACTGGACAAAATCTCCTTGGCAAGCAGGGACCCTCCAGCAAACAGGATGTAGACTTTGAACAAACGGTTGTGAAGAGTTCGTAGACTTCTGCCTTTGTTTGGGTTTCATATGGTGCTGATGGGGTAAATTCAGCGAGAAAACATCACTAGGCCAGTTTAGCTCCTTTTGGTTACAAACCATTCCCGGTCTAACTTTTGGGGGTTGCTTGGGGACTTCTGTGGAGGGCTTCTGTTAGTGCTGAACAGACAGGTCAAACCAGGAATATTTGTGCTGTTCAGGTGGACTATTCACTCCACATTACTCATGTTGAGGTGCAGGTCGTGGAAGTCACATGGCAGCGTTTCTACTCTTTGATTGGCTAATAAAGCTTTCCCGGGCATGAAAAAAATGAAAAACAAGTAATTAATAGTGAACTTTAGGGCTTACCGGCTAAGTACAGTGCTTTCCATGTGAATAAGCGCATCCCAAGCATCACAGCAAACAGACCCAGAACACAGGGACATTTGTGCGTCTCCCAGATAATCTTCTGCAAGTTTGAATGAATCAAAAGTAAGTCATCTATGCAATCCTTCCATCGGCCTAGCATTTTGGGTCACCTTTGGCATCATTTAAAGGTTACAAAATTATCCCCTTTTTTAAAGCCAGGTCTTCTCTCCAGCCACAATGCTTCCCTGAGGGTTTACCTGCATTCAGAGGATTATTACTACGCTTTTTAAAGTTTTCAGCACTGGTAGCCTGTATAGAGCTGTTTGTATGTTTGCCGTTGGGGCATCGGGGCTATGACTTTCCAATTACCAACTCAGGCATGGGTAGAGCTGTTCTACGGGAAGGTGAAGGAATCCTTCAGAGGTTGCTGATGGAAAATATAGTACTGCACCTGAATTTAACCCAAAAAGCATCCATCTAAAGAGGTATGACAGCTGACACAGCCACTTACGTAATAGCTAGTTTCAGTTACTGATTTGCTAATGACTGTTTTGCCCTTGCGCAGTTTGTTCCCGGTTTCTTCATTCCTCTCTTCCTAGTTGCCATAATGTAGTACCTCTTCCTCTTGTTGACATCTGTTCTAGTTCCCAATAGGAAAGCCTGAAGTTCTGGATTGATTAACCCCAGTGACTTGCTACCAAGCAATGCATTGCAATCTCTCTCCTGAGTGTCAAGAGGAGTAGGGATCGCCAGGGGAGATCTGCTTGCCTACTGCCAGAAGACAGGAGCCAGAAGTACTATCTACCACTTTCTCCAGGAGCTTGGACAACTGCCTGGGGAGATTTGGGCTTCACTTCTGATGGAGTTATGGTATCTGTGATTCCAGGATGGTTGCATCTTGCATGTCCACAGAACAAGAAGCTTTTACTGATGTTCTCCAACCTCTGCCAGTCCTAATTGCATCAGCATTCCTACAGATATTGCGTCTGAGCTGGAGTAGGATTAAAAAAAAAAAAATCCACTAGCAAGCAGGATTTCACCAGCCTTTGAAATTGGCTGAGGGGTTGACAGGCCCGAACAAGTGGAACAGCATCTATGAAGGCCTGTGACTAAAGAAACAAGAACAGAGAACAGGAAGAGAAACAAAAAAGCAGGTGTTATCCCAGAGGGATGACAGGAGCAGCTACAGACATCTTACTCAGAAAGGTGAGTGAGTGGAAATGAATGCTTGGTCATACTGGAAGCAAGCAGGATTTTGCTACTGAGGCTGCATTTTTAACCCTATGCGCCTCTGGTGGAGGCTTAATGAAAAGCAGGGGTTACACGGGGCCTCTTCATAACAAGGGGTGTAATTAAGGAATATTTAAATGGCTGGTGACTAGCAGAATATGCATGCGCTCATTGCTGTGATTTCTGGGGTTTGTAAGGATGTACCAACTAGCTGTAGCCTTGCTAACTCAGGCACCGCTGGTGATAAAACCAGAGCACTAGGGAGCTCAGCACAAGTTAAGGAGCATTTACCTATTTGCTTGAGCAGGTCTGGCAGTCTTTGCAGCATTTGAAGCTGCTTTGGCTAGATGCAAACCAGTGCAAACGGTATGCCAAGGTACACCAATGATACCGTATTTCTGCAGGCATAGCTCACTGTGGTTTCATGATATAGATCCCCTTAGCCATGGCTCGAAGCATCGCACAAGCAAAGCAATGAATATTTGGAGTCCCAGAAGAAATTTTGGTGAACAGAGCTTCAACACAGAGATTCCAGGAAATGAGGAAAACACCTGAAAATGAGAGTCAGTTCAGGAACATTTGGGGCAGGATCAAAAGGAGACATTAAGCAATGTTTGGAAGCTCTCCAGGGCGGGGACTGCCTTTGTTCTGCTTCTTGCATAGGACTGAACAAGCTGTCAGCACTTCCATAGTACCTCTTAGTACTGCTCCTTTCTCCAGTAGGACAGCAGAGGAACGATTTTGTGTTCTGCTTTGAAAAGACAACAAAGTGGTTCTGGCTAGTAAGAACTGGGAAAAAATACAGGAGGCAGAGCTTGATGCATGCCGGTTCGAGTCCATATGCAGGACAGCCAAGCAACAAATGCAAAGAGGAATCACTGGGAGTTTCCTTTTTCTATAGTTGCCTGCAGAAGTTTGTCTGCCTTTGAGTGGGAGGAGGAATAGACTGGCTCGTCCAGTGGCCATGAAGAAAGCGCTGTGAGGGAGTTTCCACAAAACCAGAGGAGACAAGTCACGCTGTTTTCAGAGAGAGGAAAACTGGGTTGGTATGCTGTGTCCTGTGTCATGAGAGAAAATGTGGGAAGATGGTTTGACAGAGTAACCTGGAGCATTCCAGGAGAATAAACGCCATTCATGCAGGAACAAGTGACGTGAGTAAAGCAAGAGTTGCTAAAAATCAAGATTAAACTGTAGCTCTACAAAGCCTGCTGAAGGCAGGAGCGTACAGGATCTGCTCCGTATCCCTTCCGCTGCTAGAGGAAGTGGATGCCAAAGGCTGCTTTTCTCAGCCCACAGAGTGAAGAACAATATAGAGAAAAAAGTGGAGGAATCTCCAGAAGACACAGGCGAGCTGAGGAATAATAGAATGTAATGAAACACTTAAGTGTGAGAGAGCATAATAATATGAAACAAATCAACAAGGGAGAAAGTTAATAACTGAAAGACAGTTTGTGTGGTTAGTGGACAGCAAATTACAGTGAAGTTTACGGTGTGGCATGGCAGCAGGGAAAGCTGCTAGAAGTGGGGGGATTTTGATGCATCATTTCAGTTTGCTAATTTGTTTTAGGCCTCTCAGTGCAAGCAATTTTCAACCAACTGGGAAAGTCTTCATGATGGAGTAGCTAAAGTGTTCTCTCTTGTTCCTGTGTGAGCCAAAAAGAGTGTGATTTACATGATTAGGTAAAGCACTCTTATCTGTCTGGTCAGACTCACCTCACTGCAATTCAGTGTTCTCACAAGAAGTCCAGACACTGTGGTACCTCTTGTTTTGGACATTTAAAATGAAACTGGACAAAATATTAATATTTGAGCTCTAGAGGACTAGCCAGTCACAGCAAGAGGGACTAGCTAGAGATCATCACTAAGCTTCTCCAGTTTAATCTCTGACTCTTTCACTCAAGCCTGTAACAACAGCAAATGTAACACGGGGCAGGCGCACTGAATGTTCTACATGCTGAACGTTGTCTGTGCTGTTCATCTGCTTAGTGTCTAATAATAGCCAAAGTCAGTGCTATGAGAAAGGTTTGCTCTATAGAGAGCAAAACTTTTTTCATGTGCACCAGCTGTAAGGAAATACTCAAGGATTAAAAAAAATGATTGTCTGGTAGTAGATTTCCCTAAGTGCCTGAGTCCATTCCACAAGGAACATTAATGCACTGAGTAACTCTTTTGCCCATGTGAAGTAGCTAAAGTCTCTTTCTCTCTGCCTGCAGGATACTCTTTGTACCTCTCTGCTGTTAACTCTGAGCTGGTGCTGATACGCTGATACTAAGACAGGCACATATTCAAAGGCATGTTTGTACAGTCTGATTTTCATTTCTGTTTCAGCAGTCTATCAAACAGGCGAGAATTGCATTATCGTCCATGCTGAGAATGCACAATAATCAAGGCTACTGTAGAGCCAAGGGTCAAGAGTGGCATTTGGACAGTTCCTTTAATACGTGACAGCAGTGTAAAAGCTTAAAAGCAAAATTACAAAATTCCTTTGTTTTGTTTACCTGTACGGTCCTCATCAACTAAATGGGATGCGATTCCATTAATCTCAACTGGGGAACGAATTGCAATTCAGGGAAAGGGGTTTGAAAACTTACAGCGTGGGAGGCATCCTTCTGTGTAAAGTGTAACATGTCCAGAGGGTGTATTCAACCATCGACATTTGCTGCTGCTATACGGGGCAACGCAATATACTTACTCCTTCCCTCCATTACAGTACTACAAGCACTAATAAAAAATTTCTGACCCACTGAAAGTAATTATAGCATAGCCTTTTTGCAACCTGAAGGACTTTCTCATGAATGTTATCTCCATAATCTGTTTCTGTATTTTGAAAGAAACACCAGCGTACTTTTTAACCAGCGAAAGAGTTCTCTTCCCCTCTCCTCCCAGTTCAGGATACAGGATGACAAATGAGCAAGTGCAAACAGAAATGGTATCTTGCTTGAAGGACAGCATTGTCTGCATATCCAGTTCTTCTCCATTTCCTGCAGGAAAAATTCATTGCTGGCTCAGAAGGTATTGTTCTGATGTGTTGCCAGAGAATCTCTACACTGAGGCCTGCAGCCATAATGAAGCAACAGAATTTGTCTTGTGTATGTTCATTGTGCAATAATTTCATTGTCAAGGATTTATTGTTGCCATTTTGTATTGCACAATATAAAATGAGGAGAGAAAGAAGGGTGGGGGACAAATAAATGGACGTGACAGAATTAGGTTTTCAGTGTTCTGAGTTTTTTAATGAGAATTTAACTACTTACCTCTTCATTGATCGGTGACAAGTGGCTCTGCTGTAGCTGTTCACTCAAGAGCTAATTGTATTTTTTTTTTAATCAAAAGTTTAATTTTTACACCTCCAAATACTGCCTTTTTTAAAATTTAAAACATTTTCCAAATATTTTTTGACATTTCCTTTTAATACCAAAGACAAAGAGGGGTAAAACACATTAATAGCAGTTGTTTAATAGGATTCGCATCTTTTAGAATAATCGTTTAAAATTTGAGATGAACATTCTACATGTTTTGTTTTTCTGAAACAAAATCCAGCACAAAGCAATTGTTAAAAATGTAAACAGGATTGAAATCAGTCAACATCAGAAGAGTATGTTTCCCCTGATCTTCGTCCTTTCTCCCTTCTTTTTGAATTCAATTTCACAAGAAATTTCAATTGTCTTTGCAAATGACAGTATTTCACAACTTCCAGTGTGGTAGAAAATCCAGTTGCAGCCAATTTTAAAAGGCAGGCAGGAGCTCTGCTGGTCTGATTTGGAGCTCTAAACATTATCCATATCCAGAGTATTCATACTTTCATATAACAACCTTCTTACAAAACCATTGCAGAACTGTTTTCCAACTGGGCAGATGTCAGTACTAATTATGTAAGCAATCCGAGGTGCTTGTGTTTTAACAGCCCCAGAATTCTGAATCTACTTCTGCATTACTTATGCAGACTTTTGCAAGTCTTAACTAAGCAGTATTACAAAACCAGGGTGTTCTGATTTAAATTGAGTGTCACGGTTGATTTAGTCTGTTCAAGTCTCAACATCTGAAGAGTTAAATTCTTAATGGGTATGGGATAGTCCACTACAGATGAGCAATATTCTTGGAGAAGCAGGAAGAAATCCACTGCCATGTGTGCCTTAGACTGAGTAGCTGATCATTTCAGATTACACTGCGGTATGTAATTCCTCAAGCACACCTGTGGAAACCTTAATGGCTTCAATTACTAGTGATCATGCAAACCTCCGGAAACCATGAAAAGGAGGCAGAAAGCTAGTTCCTTGACAGCAAAGTTCAGAGCGGAAAGAACCTTACAGGATCCATGGTTCCTTCCCTAGGTATTTGTAGAAATTATGGGTAAAAAGCTATTCTAGCCATTGGGAAAAAAAAAAAAAGAACACGCGGCCACCACTCAAACCAACTTTAACTCAAGCGTAACCTTAATGTTAACTTGTTTGTCCAGTTCATTCACTTCCTATTATTCCCTGGATCATGCTTTGAATAATTTCCATGATCTGTTTCTGAAGTCCTGCCCCTTTTGATGTCATCGATTTGATCCATATAGGCTGGACAGCTCCCAGTGTATCTTCAGTTAGAAAAGGAAATCTGAAAGCTTTGGACCAAGACTTGTCTTCTGTTCAGGATAAAGCCGAAGGCTGAGTTTAGTGGCTACTCTAAACACTCAAAGATAGACTTTCTGCCAAGGTACAGTGGGGTGTTTTTCAATTTGGTCTTAGTTGTTTTACTGTGTATTTCTGTATACATGCATGATTGATATGTAGATACCGATACACCTGGTTAAGTATTTGCCTATGTGACATTCGCATGTGTTTAAATGTGTTGAGCATTGAGTTGCTGTGATAATACATGATCATATACTTGTTTGCCACTGCTGTATAACTTCCACTGACTTTCTCGTAACCTGCAGCCTCTCTCCAGGCACTTACCACAGACAAGACAGGCAACTGGTCGCTGTTGCTGTTACCTGTTTTGTTAAGTCCCTGACTGCAATTGCCATGCTAAATAAATTAGTGGTAGGCTGATTTGGGAAACCAGTGGAGAGAGGATGTTCTGTTGCCTGTACACGTGTGTTTTGAAAGATTCCCTCTGGGTGTTTTTGCATTATCATATGCTTTTTCATTTTAGTTATTTTAAGAATGCAGATTCAAATGGTATAAACTAACTAGCCATAGCCTTAAAAGCCCAGTCAGAATGTCTGAAAACTGTGGATTGTTTCTGAAAGCCATGGTTTGAATGTTTACAGGTGTTTTTTTAGAATCAAAATTACACATAGAAAAAGTGTGTTTGGTAGATTTGGTTTAGCATTCACTTTTGGTAACTATTGCCTTTTATTCTCAATAGAGCAAGGCTGACTAGTGAGATTAATACAACAGTAACAAATTAAATTTTCCTGTTTTAATCTCACACAATTTTAATTTCTATCTTAAAATACCATAAACATTTAAGGACTCATTCAATATATTCCTTAACATACACTGCGGGCTTATTTTCATTTATCCTTATCTAAATACAATGAGAAAGAAAGAACTGAATAAGATAAAGGTTGGACACACAATTTAGCATAAGAGTTTAATCTGAAAAATGTGTAACAATAGGGGGTAGCAAGACTACCATGGGTTCATTTCTGGAGTTCGCCACAGATAGTCCTTTCTGACAGAAGAAGCATTCAGATGTAAGCCTTCAGCTGTGAGGTTGGCTGATAAAATTTGTAACCAGTGGTTCAGAGTACTATGGCTCGATGTAGTCTGTGTGGGAGTAATAGTTTAACTATATATGCATTGCAGAAAAACAGTGTTTCCTTATAGCAAAAGCAGAATTGCTCATTTCCCACTTCAGTTCTTTATCACACACGTTTTCTTTTAATTGTTCATGTCCTTCTTTTAATATTTCACTTTGCTTGGGCTTCCTGTACTTGTTCAATGGCAAGTATATTTAAGAAATTTGAAAAATCATTTGTCATGTTTAATTATGAAAGTATAAAGGAGGTGCGTGTGCCTTTGAGTTAATTTTGTATTATTGTTAAACAATACCTTAGCAAATGCAAACGTGGTATGTGTTAGTCATTGGGGAAATAACTTGTGATAAACTGGGTTTCCTTGTCAGCTCATACACTTTTGTGGGCTATTTTAAAGCTAATCTGGTATACATCTTTTGGAGCGCTCTTCACTGTTTAAGGATTATTCCTAATCTTTCTGACATGAATAGGTACACTGAAGAGACCGTCTTAGCAACTTGTGACTCTAAGATATCTTTTCGTATGAAGTGTCCTATTCCAAGGACCTTTGAAATAAAGCCGTGTTTTAAAATGGAGAGGTCTAGTTGAGGATGAAGGCATTGCAGGTCAGGGCACCAGTGTGTATCAGCTGAGCTGCGGTAGCCTCACTGGCACCTCAGACTGAGCCACCACCCAACACTTCAAGGCCCGTAACTCAGTAAAGGGCCTGAGCTTTCGTTTTGTTATCACGTAGCCCACTTGCAACAATTCTTTAGTTATTTGTGCGCTCCTTGTCTTGTCTTCAAACTCTGTTACTGTATGTGTAAGATTTTTATTTGGAGTTAAGCTTGGACCAAAGTGGTGTACTCAGTAAGCTTCTCTTAATAGCATAATAGGTAGGGTGATTCACAGAGTGCTGTAATGTTGGAAACTCACAGATTACAGGACTTGATGTCATGTTCAGTGAGCGGAAGTATGTCAACATTAGTCCAGTGTCCCAAACTGGTACTAAAACCTAGTAAGATGTCCTCAGTCTGTGCTGGCTAAAACATATGAGCATAAATAACGTTCACACTTTCATCAGCATAAAGTCTGAAATCATCTAGAGTAGCATAATAGATGTTTTACTTACTGTGACAAAGGAGATATGGATTTTGATTTCCAGTTATGCCACTTTTCTTGGGTGATTTTCAGTTTCTGTGCTTCCTTTTCACTTCTGTAAAATAGAGGAGGAGATTTTTAGGTTCTTGGAAGAAACTATTTATGTAAGAGATAGGTGGCAAAATTTCTATTAATAGCAGTAATTAATATTCCTGTGCTCTTCAGAAACAACCCAAAAGCATTTTATTTTAAGTAGTATCTGCAATGCTTTATTTACATCCTAAATTTTGTTAATCCCCTCTGTGGGTTCAATTGAGGTGGTATTTTTCTCCACTTCCTTTCCTAAATACCTGATTCTGCTCATCTGAACTACGAAATACCTACTCTATTTCATGCTGGAAGTGGCTCTATTTCAGGGATGGCAGAAATTAATCCTGTTTACCTCCGTTCTGCAGAACGAGAGGACATACAGCAAAAATTAAAACCAGATCCTAATTTTTCCTGTTCATTCTTGAAAGTTGAATTTATCCTGATTCCTTGATATAAGGGTGAAGCCATATTGCTACTTCTGAGAGAGTCTTGTTTCAGGCCTATAGGTCAGCATGTTTCCCTAGCAATATACTCATAATAATGAATTAGTTACAGATCTGTATTAATGCACAGTGACACAATGCTTCAGAATTAAACGTTGGTCCTTAGTGTTCTTAGAAAGAAGAAAACTGCACACCCCGTTGGCTGCAGACTTCTCAGCAGCTTGTATATTAGTCACTTTAACTTTGCACATCCATACTAACAGAGCAGTCAGTCACAGTGCAAGTGTGGTAGAATGCCTCAAGTTACTTGGGCAGCAGCACGCAGAACATTTGACTTGTTTGCTACTTCCTGGTGTCCAAACTCTGGAAAGAGAGATGAGTCTCAGCTCATGGTTATTTTCAGCTTTTGCTAATAACAAACTCATTGGCACCCTGTTTGAAAGAGTCCATAGATTGGCCATGGTCTTTCTAACAAGCTAACAAGATTTTTTTTTTTTCTTTTTTTATGGAGCAGAAACAGACTTAGAGGATGGAGCAGGAAGTGGTAAGAGAAGAAGAGAAGAAAGAAGGCTTGATTGAGTTTTATGATTCCTTCAGGGATATGTTTGAGTTCTTCTGTAAGAACACAACAATCCATGGCACCATCCGCCTTGTGTGCTCAGACAGCAATAGAATGAAAACAGCTTTTTGGACTCTGCTTTTACTTGCCAGCTTTGGCATGTTATACTGGCAATTTGCACTTATGTTCAGCCAGTACTGGGCCTACCCTGTTGTCCTGACCATGTCAATGCATTCAGAGCCCAAGATGTTTCCAGCAATTACCATCTGCAATCTGGACCCATACAGGTAACCTGTGCTTTCTTCCCCTTGGCTGTAGTCACGTCTTTACAGTCACAAGGGTCCAGGAAGGGTCAGCAACCTTATGACTGCAGCCTGGAGGAAGCTGAAGGTAGAGGAAGGCCAGTAGAGGGAGGTCTCTCTGCCTTACAGAGGTGGAAAGGGACTATTGTTGTTTCCAAACTGGTTTTAAGTTAAGATCTTGTTGGGAATTGTGCAACAGCATGTAGTAGTTTATTTCATGCACTGAGTCAGGATGGAGGGAACTCTACCTTGTGACTTGGTTCAAGCTGCTAACTGATTTTGCGCTCTGATAAAAGCAGTCTTTCCCTGAAAATCATGGCTACTGTGTGTATTCATTCATAACTAGACTACCGATCTCTGGAATGATGCATGCTAGAGCTGATTCTGCTTGGGTTTTCGTACCACAGAATGGCTTTAAGGAAACAATATAATTTCTGTAGAAGTCTTTGCGGCCCTGCTTGTCAAACAAGGCTCACGCAGTAGTGGCAAGTATCGAGACATTTCAAATTACATGGTAAAGGATTTATGTAATTTCCTCAGAATAATTATCTATTTGTCTGACAAGAGGCCAGTTTGTGCAGCTGATGTTGCGCGGCTACAAGTTCTGAGGTTTTCAGTGGAGAATCCAGCAACTGGAAATTCAGCTACCGGAGCTCCTAATAATTTATTGAAGTTAGGTACGCTAAGCATAGGCACCATAAATGCTGGCTTTTCTCACACAGACATCAAGGTCTGTAGAGACCAGGAGAGTAGCCTTTCCATAGATACTGTGAGGGCACATAAAATAAAGTGCTTTTGTCTAATATTTGTGGATATTCACAAATAGCTAATATTTCTGTTCCTTGCAGATTTGAGCTGGTTAGTGAACATTTGGTTCAATTGGATCACATGGCAGAGGAATCTATCGCTTTTTTGTACGGCATCAACACATCGGCCAGCTTATTCCACGTGAATGAGAAAAACATCCACGTAAAAGACTTGTCAAGCATAGGAAACCTCAGCAGATCTAGCTTCAAGCTAAGCCAAAACTTCTCACTCCTGAGAATGCCTGACCACAATAACAGGTCAGGGAAGAAGCATTCCAACGTGGGCTTCAGGCTGGTAAGTCCATGTCCTCTTTGAGATTTTAACCTGGCTATGGACACGAGCAGCGAGGACTGGCTGCTCCCTAGGGGATGGGGGGCAGAGGGGGGGCCTGCCGGCAGGGCAGGGGCCCATCCCACGGTACCTGAGCGAGCAGGGAAAGCTCATGGATGGTGGCCAGGTCCAACTAAGAGTCCAGCTCATCAGGCAAGTTCGCGGCGATGAGGCAGGTTCAAGATCAGGCCATGGAGTTAGCCCAGCGGATCGACAGGGTCCGCGGTGAGGCAGGAGCACAGCAGCAGCCTAGCTGGAAAGCAGCAAGCCCTACAGCACAGCCCAAAGAGGGGCTGAAGCCCCAAGCTGAGCTTAAATGAGCTCCTGGGCCCACGGGCAGAGGGTGTGGGTGGAGGCCCCAGGTGAGGCTGCTCAGGGCCCTTACGGCCTATCAGTGCACTCAGGGCCCTGACAACGATCTCCCAAGGTACATCATTCAAAAAAATGAGTGAAAAAATAGGTAGTTTCAGTGCTGTGTAATGACAGCTTGGAGGATGTTTCAGGAGAGTCCATCCCTGCCTCTAACAGTTCATGCTGATCGCCAGGATTCTTGTGAAGTGAAACAATAGCAACGTCAATGGTCTTACGCAGCCCACCCACCTGTAAAGTCCTTCTGGTAGTGACAAATTCAGTAGAGAATGGCAGCAGCAGGCTATGGGAATCATTGTATCCCTTTCTAAAAATATACAAAACATCTAGACTTTGCAGGTGAGCCTAAAAATAACAGAGAAACAACGTGCGAGGATTCCCTCAGTGTCTAAATGCTGTGGTACTGGGGGCACTAGAAACGTTGCGGATAAAACGAGAGATGGCAATAACAAACCAAGAGGATGAATGCCATAAATGTGTATCTGTGACTTTGGGGGAGAATGCAAATGCTTCAGATTCTTCATATCAAAAACAGGGTTATCATAGATCTAAAAGCAGAAGCTATGAGAGAGAGATTGATGTGGCTTGAAAGGCCGGCAATTTTTGCTTGGTTATTATCGTCCTGCCCTATCCTGAAGTCCTTTACCAGGCACACTTTCACCAGAATCTGTGGGTGTTCACCTGTCTAAGGCCTGAGTAAGAACAAAGAAAGTGTCTCAGGACTTGGTTCGCGATCCATGGGTTGTAGAGAATTCCCACCAGCCCTGTCCTTCCTTCTCCCAAGGTACTTGAGTTTGCTTGTCTGCTCTCTTCTCCTGCCTCTTTTCCCCTGCACTCATTCCCCTGAGATGAAGTAGCACGCCTAATTCAGCTTCGAGGAGAGATGGTGCTTAGCGCATAACAAGATGACCTCCAGAGGTCCCTTCCAACCTCAGCCATTCTGTGACTCTGTGATAACTAAAATGACCAGAGACTTCACTTTCTGGAAAAATAGAGGTTCCCCTTGTCCCTGTATCCAGTATTGCCTTTACCCCCTGATCTCTGTTACCCTTAGGCTGTCATTTCCCGGCTGTGCTGAATGGCTCCCTCTCTTCCTTTCTTCCAGTGCAATGCCACAGGTGGGAATTGCTTCTACAAGACCTATTCATCTGGGATGGATGCAATTCTTGAATGGTACAGGTTTCACTACATGAATATCATGTCCCAGCTACCAGTTATAGTCAACATTTCTGACCATGAGGAGCAAATAGAAGATATGGTCTACTCCTGTCAGTATGATGGGGAGCCCTGCAGACCCAGGTATGTTCCTTCTTGAGACACTGCCGTGGTTTAACCTCAGTCGGCAACTGAGCACCACGCAGCCGCTCGCTCACTCC
>NW_008824934.1:1370068-1370428 GCF_000699105.1 Pygoscelis adeliae | reverse complement strand
GAATGTCCCGCCACCCATTGCTCTCAGCGTAGTCTTTAACTTGTATCGTTCAATTTTCCCAGAGGCTGGTGCATGACAGGGGATGTGATATACCCACTCAATGCCGTGCTCTTTGGCCCAGGTGTCTATGAGGAAATTGTGATTTCAGCAGAACTCAAGGACTTGGGAGACTGAAACTGAGCCTACGCTTTCAGGCAGTGCAGGCGCTGCACCTCATGGCATACTGCCAGGCTTAGCCCTTGTTGGAGATCTGACTGAAAGAAGGAACAGCCTTTCATGATCAGAGCATGGGGCAGGGAATCTAGAAATTAGCGTTCTGTCATGACTTACCTCTATGACTGTGAGTCTTAGGGTGTCAAA
>NW_008824934.1:1352164-1370055 GCF_000699105.1 Pygoscelis adeliae | reverse complement strand
AATTAAACCTTTACTGGTACAAAGGTGCATTGACTGTATTGAATGGTAAATGACAAATGTCTGTCTGCATGGGAGGAAAGGAGCAGGAATCCCCAGATATCCAACGGATAAAAGTGGGATCTCTTTTTGCTGTAACAATGAAAAGGGGGAGAGAAGGGGAAGAAGGCTCTCAGGACTCTGCTGTAGCACGTGGCCCCTGAGCACAAGGATTGTTCTCAGCTATTATGCCAGGAGGACTTGGTTAATGCCAAAAGGGTCAGATGGTCTTTTTGCATCCTTTTGTCCCTAGAGGCAAAGAAGTGAGCCTGCTGCACATACCAAAGGCAAAGGTGTGCCTTCTTGTTCCTGCATGCCTACGGTCTCCACTGTTGGAAGCTCTTCCAAATACAACTGACATACACCACCCAAGACGATGCTGTGCCTCAGGCACACATGAGCCATTTGCTGGCCTACTTGTTTTCAGCTGATGACTTGAACAAAGTTAACAGCAACGCACTCATCTATGACACAGAATAAGCAGAAGGCAAACTTAAGTGTTTTTCTGAGCACTTTCAGCAAAGAGGAATGGGGTCTACAAAGTTTGCTGTAGATCATTTTATGAGATAAGGTCCTATCTTATCTTTCCTGGAGGCAATTGACCCTTATGTTCTTCTGCACTTAGTGTTTCTGATGCTTCATGTAATAGATCTCCGCCTGTGCACTTGATGGTGAGCATCATCGCTCTTGTACATGTGTTCATCTAACTCTTCTTGAGAACTCTTATAAACTGGTGGGATGTGGAGGCTGACTTGGCCAGGGAAGTTCAGCCTGATCATTGTAAGTGGTATAATTTTTAAGAAAACAAGGAAAGAGAGAACCTATTTCTCCTGTTGATTAGAGCACAGAACTTCAACCTGCCTGGTTGTTGGAACAAGCAGGGAAAAATTTAGTCTATTTTGTGGAAGGAAAAGCAAGTCAGAACTCTGAATTTGACTCCTGTGTTGGCCGCTCTGGCTGTAACCTTGGGTAAGCAGTGAATCCCTGCGCACCTGATTTTTTTCCTTGTCTCCAGTGAGTTAACAACTTTTTTTTTGCACTCCTGCACATACACACACACAAAACACATCCTACATAGAAGTAAAGGTATTGCTACACTCATAATTAAAACCCATCAAAATCTCTCTTTATTTCAGTGACTATGTTCACTTTCACCACCCAGTCTTTGGAAGCTGCTATACTTTTAACAGCAAGGGAACAGACCCTTTTTGGACAGCTACAAAACCAGGAATTCCTTATGGTATGTTATTTGGCAAAGGGTGGGAAGAAGAGCTAAAGTTAATACAATTTGGCTATGGATTAAGTGTATGTCTTCTATACATGACTTACTGACATATAGCCCTCTCTTCTAGTCTGGTGGCATAAATTATATACTGTATTTGCTTTTTTTCACTAGCCACATGTATATGATAGCCATATCAGCCATATCTTAACTTATAGCAAGCAGAATATTATTTTAGTTTTCAAGTAGAATATTATTACAGTTTTGGAATAGGCTGGTGCAATTGCTACCTGATCACTCACCAGGTCTCTAAGGAAAAAGAGTGGCTCTCCTGTGAGCTAAGACAGCAATCTGATCAGTGCTGAGAATTCAAGATGTGGTGGTGTTCCTATTTTGGCCCAAAATAAGTTGTTATATGCTTCCTTCTTCTTTGGTTTACAGGACTTTCCCTTATCCTGAGAGCAGAGCAGAAGGATCACATCCCACTCTTGTCTACAGTAGCAGGTGTGAAAGTGATGATACACAACCACAATCAGACACCATTCCTTGAGCATGAAGGCTTTGATATCAGACCGGGCATTGCAACTATCATAGGCATCCAGCAGGTGAGCCACTTGCTCAAGAGCAGTGTTTCTTTTCCTTCTGATTGCAGAAAGTTGTGAGGAGCTGAACACTGTGACCGACTGATACAACGGACTTGCGGGACTCTCGTGTTCACTTCTGGACTGTGCATGTATATTTATGCAAGCCCCTTTTCTCTCTTCACTGTGCTCAGGTTCCCATGGGTAAAACAAAATTATTCCAAATGTGCAAGTGGCATTTTGGTCCTCAATACATTGGGGCCTGATTTATTTTACACTGAGGCTCTTACACCTCTTACAACTTGTTCCAACTCTGCACAGGGGGCTGCATGTGTACAGTAGGATGAGAACAAATGTTCAGAAGTGATTTAGTTATTTTGACATGATGAGTTACTGCTTGTCAGCTGAACCAGTGACTGACCACGTGCACTCTCCTACCTTTGCCCTGTAACTGTATATGTTTTATTAAGAAGGTATAGCTTGGCTGCTCACATGTATTACTACACTTCCTGTCCTTTGTATGATGCTCCATCCAGTTAAGTTTAGATGGTGATGGCTAGGTCCAATTAAAGCTCCTAATCACTCAGGCCGCTTTTCTATGTCCACAGGATGAGGTG
The DNA here is from genome assembly GCF_000699105.1 of Pygoscelis adeliae. Classification (NCBI taxonomy): domain Eukaryota; kingdom Metazoa; phylum Chordata; class Aves; order Sphenisciformes; family Spheniscidae; genus Pygoscelis; species Pygoscelis adeliae. Next base: position 1,367,599 of record NW_008824934.1, on the reverse strand, counting down.
AATCGCCTGGGTGGCAATTATGGGAAATGCACGACTAATGGCAATGATGTGAATGTTAAACTCCTGTACAACAACTCCTACACCCTGCAGGTATTGTCAGAGTGACTGGCTGAGGCCCCAGCTTATTCAGACTGGATGAATAGCAAACAAGTCATACCTTACTCTCCAGAGCGCTTTTACAAATCAGCAGGTTCATTGCTGGAGATAACAGCGAGATTCATGCCCCTCTGAAAAGAAGCTCACAAACAGGGTGTTATAACTTGGAATGTGTTTTACTGAGTGGGGGATGCTCGGTCCCAGGCACTGGGGCTCTTCCCTCCTTGTAACACAAGAGAGATCAGACAGTGAGCCAGTCAAGGCAGCTGGACTGTTCTAGTAGGACATTCTTGGGCCATCAGGTCTTTATTTGTGTAAGTAGTTGCTCCTGGCTCTAGATGCTTGGGCTATTTAACTGAGATGTTACTGGACATAATGAAAGAGGGAGCTGGGGAAAATTGTATCTCACTGAGCTCAATACTGTTTTCAGAAGTAAAGCCGAGGAATGAAAAGTGAAAACCTTTTGCATCATCATGCTCTAGTAACGGCTGGTGCCTTTTTGCAGCAACAAAATCTGTACATTGCTTCCTAGCAGCTGCATGCTACAGACTGAAGATTTGGGCACTTGAGAATTCCTGGCTTATCCAATCTTTTATGCCTTCTTTATTTTCCAGGCTTGTTTGCACTCCTGCTTTCAGCACATAATGGTTCGAAAATGTGGCTGTGGTTATTACTACTACCCACTGCCTCCCGGTGCTGAATACTGTAACTACAATAAGCAGCCTGCATGGGGTAAGAGCAGAAGACTGCTGTCTTGTCCTTGTCGGAAGGGAACACCTTCCTACAATAGTCACTGGTTACATGACTCTTTAGACTACTGCCCTTCTACTTTGTGCCTATTTCCTGCTTAGACTATTTCCTCACATCACTGAATCCAGCCGGATGGCAGACACTTTTCTGTGTATTTGCATGGATATCAAGTTAGTGCATAAAAAATCTTGATGCTGTCAAGCATCCCTTTATTAAGGACGTTAATATAGGGTCAAGCTCTTTCACGTTACCAATATTGGTGGCTGTGCTGGGGTCAGTCAAAGCTTTGAATAACTTCTCTTGGTTTTCTGGTTGGCCTAACCTCAGCAGATCCTTACAGGGAAGGCACCTGCATCACACACAGGTGGTTAGCTCGGCCATCTGAAACCATTCCAAAGTGAGAGTGAGGCAAAACCAGGGCTCTCTGAGAGAGTGCTGTATGCTTGAGGGAAGGCCAAGAGAGGGCAGAGGTTTTGGTAGCCTTCCATTTGGTAGCCTTCCATTTCCTGAGGAAGTGTCTGAGTGTGTTCCTCCTGTTTCTTTCACCAGGTCACTGCTTTTACCAGCTGTACAACAGGCTCAGAAATCATCACCTGAATTGTTTTGACCAGTGCCCCAAGCCTTGCCGGTAGGTCACAAAAGTAGAGCACGATAAACGCCAGCTTGCAGAGGAAAATTACACCAGTGGAAATGTAGGCAACTTAGTGGAAAATTTATGGACCAACTGGCCGACTGGATTTTGGCATTTTCTGAACCAGAGATTTCAGTTTGATGTTTGAACCCCAATGCTGAGAAAGGAAAAAGATGACAGCATTAGACAAATTAAATAAGAACTTTGTGTGTGCATGACAGCAGAGAGGGGAAATTGTTTTAATCACACTGAAATGTTTTATTAAGCCCAAATCGAATTGTTTTTGTCATTTTTCAAGCTATATTACTTTTCTTGGTTCACCTTTTTTATTGTAGGTCAATTTCAAAATGTAAAGACATAATCTTAAAGCAAAATATCAAACATACTGGTTTTGAATGCATCAAAGAAAAGTTGTCAGGATTTTGAAACCATTCTAGTTTTCCTCCTGACCTGAACAGTTTTCAGGCAACCTCTGGTTTCATTTTCTAAGCTGACTTACAAAGCTTTTTCCAAGGTTCTCAAGAGCTGCCCCCAGAACTTCTGCTTTGGGCGAGTAGTTAGCATGGTTAAACTCCCTCATGTATTCACTTTTAAATGCCAAGAGTCATAGGGATCCTAATCTCCATTTTTATCTTATCAGGGAATCACTGTACAAGGTGTCTGCTGGGACAGCTAAATGGCCGTCAGCGAAGTCTCAGGTAGTCCACACAGACAACTGCTATGTTTGGAGGGGATACTGTATTTACTGGGGCTGCTGGAACGTTAAAGTTAAGAGTGAAAACAACGGCTCAGGCAGCAGCAATGGAAGTGGCAAATAACGCAAACTGGTCCAAAACCTGGGCCCAAGGGAATGACCCTGTAGTTAAGACGCCAGACTGAGACGCTAGAGAGGTACATGCCGTTCCAGTTCTAATCCAAACTTCCTTGTGACCTTAAGCAATTCACCTCGTTCCCACCTACGAAATGGCGTTAATGACTTTCTGCTTCCAGGGGGTGTTGTGGTGTAACAACTCACCTATTACTGTTTGTGAGGTGCTGCAGGGCTGCAGTGGAAACTCTGTGAGTCAGTAGATGACCTCTTGCCATTTCTCATGTTCTAATGTTAAATGGGCATTCAGCCTGTATGACCAGATAATTAATTCATGTGAAATAGGTGATAATGTAGATGTAAATACAACCAATACATTTTAAAAGAGGAAATTATTTGGTGGGGTTGCCATTAAAGGCAGAATTTAAGAACTAGAATACTATACACACTTAAAATATCAGTGTGTATTTCCTTGCTATTCTGGCAAATATAGCTACTACTTGATAGCTATCACTGTATGTTATAAACCAATCAATTACATCTTTTTTATTATTCACAATAGCCATTTTACTGATTATGAAAGCTACATTCACAAAATATTAAACATACAAAAACTCAGAAGACAGGATTGCCAATAACATATATATACTCTGCTGCAGGACTGGATCCGCCAAGCTCTAAGGCATCAGAATGGATATAACTCTACCAGCAACAGGTTAGTCACTGTACTCCTGTTAAAACTATGGATTAACTCTTCGTCTTTGCAGAATTTCTAGATGTTAGACTGGAAAGGGAGGACAAGAGAAAAATGTACAGGATCATCCAACAAATTTCCCATCTTTCCTCACAACACTGTAAGAGAGTCACTTCTGTAACCTTTTTCCGAGTTCATGTTAAACACCCTCAGAAAGAAAGCTTGAGTGAGGGGTGAAACCTATTGCCTAGCAATCAGCGTGTAAAATCAAGACCAGAATGCCAGCAGTACCTTCCACCAGGTGAATGACATGTGGGCATCCCACCGTTGCTAACTGCTCCCTTTCTCCAATACAGGAAGGATATTGCCAAGGTGACCATCTTCTACCAGCAACTGAACTACGAGTCTGTGAACGAGTCTCCTTTACTCTCAGTAGGTTGCACTATATCAGCTCAAAACATTGTTACCTCTCATTAGTTGTGGTGTGCTCTGTATGGTTGGAGGGAGGATTATTTACAGCCCCCAAGATGGGACGGGATTATTTGGAAGAGACTTGAAAATCTCACATTTTACACAGTCACACAAAATTACTGCCAAATGGCAAGCAGCTAACTGACCTGCTGGCAATATGCAATAATGTCACGTTCCCAGAGCTCTGCTGTGTTTGGTAAACACAACCCTTTGATTCTTTCCACAGGAGAATCTGCTTCTGTCCAGCATGGGAAGCCAATGGAGTCTCTGGTTTGGATCCTCAGTGTTGTCTGTAGTTGAAATGTTTGAGCTGCTTATAGATACACTAGTCTTGTCTCTCCTCTTCTGCTACCAAAGGTTCAGGTCAAAGAAGACGTTGAAAGTAGCTCGCACTCCTACCATCCCCAGCGTGAGCTTGACCCTAGAAAACTACCGAGTTGTGCAAGAAGAAGCTGGAAAAGGTGATGATTCTGCTCACACTCACCCTTCTGGAGTGACTATTGCCATGGACAACAATAGTGACCTACATCTTCACCCGCTCTCCAGCAAGGTGGAAATGCCAGAGCTTTGCCCAGATGTGGTGCTTAATGGATTTAGATACACGAAGGACAGCTCTTTGGAAGGGGAACTGAATAGCTAAGGGTATGTTTGTGTGCACAGAGAAGCGGGAGACTTGAAACTCCCCTAATGCTCAGGTGCTGTCAGAAAGGTTGCAAACAGAAACGTTCTGGATCCACGATCTGCGAGCACCTAAACACCACGCTGCTGAGCTTGGCAATCCTCCTCCGGCTATTACAAGTTCATTATTAAACCATCCGTGTGTCCTGGATTCAGGCATCATGCAATGTTCTTTTGTTCCTAATGAGTATCTGGAGAGGGGAGAACTGTACCTCTGCTCTCTGGGACAGTCGTCGAGTCCTCATAAAAGCCTATTCATAGCTTTTAACTTTTAAACCCTGGTGAGGAAATCAGCCTGTGGCTTCAGACAGGCCCACCTACATTTCACAAATGTACTCAAGAGAAAAGTCAGCCTGGCTGTTAATGGAAAGATTTCCAATGGAGGCCAAGGAGCGCGTGCTCGTATCAGTCAGCGTTGTCTTGAGGGCGACAGAGCATGTAATAACAAGAGGTTGCTCTGATTACAGCTTTGCTTCTAAGGCTCTTCTCTGTCCTTAACCTATTACTGTTGCATTTCGAGGACAATGCACAGAATGCTGCTGCTGAGATGCTTTTAGACTTAACCCAGATTATTTCAAAGGAGACTCACTATCTTAGAGGAAAGAGAAAAAATGGGGTTGATAACTTTTTTGTGTCACAGACGAAGCATCTGATTTATTTAGAAGATTAAAACAATGCTGCATTTTTGTTGCAGTCCGTTTATAAATAGAGATGTTTTAATGTTAATATTTGACAGTAACTTATGTGTACATAAAATAAGACATTTATTTTTGATGATGATGTTTGCACAGGAGCATTTTACTCTGTTATAATCTCGTTTATGACTTTCTGTAGAAAACAAGAGTTAACAAGAAATCAATGAGCTTTGTTTTGTAACTTTTTTAAATAATAAATGCTCTGAATACAGACTATGACTGGGGGTTTAGTTTGACTTTGTTTTGCCTTCAACCGACATTTGGGTTTGTTACCGCCTGATTTTTACTTCTAAGTGTTGGCTCTGGAAAAGTCTTTTTCAAAATGTCCAGACCTTACTTGCAGAAGCCTAAATGCATAGGGCCAAATCATGAAAATAGTTCTGGTTCCAGGCACGGAGGTGGGATCCTCATAGCCTTCAGTTTGCTGCTGACATCGTTGGAAGCCGTGCACCAAGATACTTTTGAAAGTCTCACTTTTTTGCTTGAGAACCTTTTAACAGCCTGGACATCCTCCCTGCAGCACTTCTCACTGGATCCCTGGGCCTGCCCCCGCCCCTCTTCTGTTTTCATTCATTCACAAGGAGAATCTACAGAGATGTAGACGGACCCCAAATTAATTGTGCTGTAATACGCCAGCCAAGTTACAATGAGTAGGAACACGTGGGCTCCATTGCAGCGGGCGATTCAGCCTTTTCTCTGGGTCTTCTGCACTGGGAAATACAGCTGCTTTGCTGACTGGCAAGAGTGATTTTTTGCAACACTGTGGTCCGAGTGACCCTGTCGAGAAAGGATACCATGAAGAAAAAAAGCACTAAGGGCAAGAAAGAGAGAAAAGGAATTAGAATTCTAAGCAGCACATCTGGGTATGCCCTGGGAATGCCAAACTCAAGTGGATGCCATGCAGTCGTTACTGAAAGATTGCAATGCCTTAGGCATACACACACCTATACCTCTGCAGACACATGCCCTTCGCTCTCAAAAGCAAGCCCCGCAGAACTCCCGGACTTGTTACCACTGGGACTAAATGGGAAGGCTGAAGGTTAGCTGAAAGGAAATTGATGAAAGAATCTTTATACTGGTCCCAATGCACCAAAAAAAGTCACTACAGAATTCTGCATCATGTAATGTAATTCCCAGGAAGGGCCGATTTTGGGACGGAGGAGTGCAGGACCAAGGATCAAGTGGCAATGTCTTGTCTCGTGGTCAGATTTGGAACAAGAGGTATGTGGCAACACAGGACAGGGATCTGTTAGCAGGGGCGTGTGCTTCAGTTTGTACATCTGCAGACCCAGAAGAGCAAGGGGTGTTGCAAGCCAGAGGGAGATGCCTTGGCAGCATGGTACGCGAGTGGGCAGCGAATGTCTATTGGTAGTATGGAGACATAAGACTGCAAGAGCAAAAGGGGGGGGTTCACTATGGGAGAGGGACATGGGGAAAATTTGCTTCACGCCTGCTTGTGCCACCTTTAGCAGAAAAAAATAATGGTTTCTAAGCTAGTGGAAGACTAAGTAATAGGTATCCAGTCTGAAGGTAGCTTAGAGCAATCTTCTCTGAGGGTGTGGGCTAATTTTCAGCTTAGTAGCTGCCTCTTTATTACAGAACATTCCCATAGCCTGCTGTAGTTGAGAAATCAGCTGTACAAATTCTTTGTTAGGGTCATACCTTAGTGCTTGTGATATCACCACTGAAGTATCTGTCCTATTTGGAGCTCCTTATATCTGAGCTGTGCATTTCCAGCGTGGACCAAAAATTGAGGCAGAAATGGGAGTCACCGTTATACTCAGAATCACACAGCAATGCCACAGAAAGGTATAAATCCCGAGTCGCAGGTCTCTACTCTAGCTGCCAGGCTATTGTTCTTCCCCGATGGAAAGCTTGTATGATAGCTGTCATAGAAATTAAAGCTGAGCAGCAGGAAATGCAGCAGGTTGTTTCAAGTCCCTGTCCTGCTGCAAGCTGCATGGCAAGCTCCTCTGCAAACGTGAGCAGAAGGCTGCTAGCAGTCCAAGAAGCAGCCGCTCTCCTGCAAGCCCATCATCCTGAACCCCTGCCCAGCCGAGGGCAGGGGAGCCCAGCCCTTCCACCCAGCGCACGTCCCCCTGTGCAGCTCCGTGCTCACCTAGTGGCATCTCTCCTTGGGTCCCTGCGTCTGCGACGGCTTGTGAAAGCTGCATTCTGTTGTCTGGTTAGGGAGATGTTTGGAGGCTCGTCTCTTAGGAGAAACACCTTGTCAGAAGGGCTGAGATGTCTATTAAGCTGCCACGTTGCTAGTGTGTTTCATTAATAGCATTAATGAAATTACAGCGTGTCTTAATCAGATAAAACAGAAGGGCTATCAAGAGAGTTAGAATCTTGTGTCTCTTTGGAGAAAAGTTCATTTAGCTTCCTCTCTTCAAGCCACAAACCTCTGCCAGATAAATTTCATATTTTAAACCTTCTCATAGTAAAGAGCCTCACTGGCTTGTAAAGGTCCAGAATCAGAAAGAATGAGGAAATGTGTGTGAATTTAAAAAAAAAAAAATCCTGTCTTTATTCTCAGATCATAGATACTGTTTGCATGTGAGATATTTTCACTCCCACCTTTTCAAAATATTACATTTCTTCTGCCACAAGATATATTACATTTCAGCACGTCATAGTTTATATATAGCATTCTGACAATGCACTTTATTATGTCATGGTGCCTATACCTGTATAGTCCACACATAACCTTTTATTAGTTTTGGTAACTATGACATACAATAATAAAAAACGATAAAAATAATACTGAAAGCCGTGCCTTACAGAAGAGTACAACTCTCCTAACAGTGAGATGCACAACTAGCAGGAGACAGAGAGCCCCTGAGGGAAATAGCTAGATTCTGTTTTCAGTATTGGTGAAGCACTGGCCCAGGTTGCCCGGAGAGGTGGTGGCTGCCCCATCCCTGGAAACATTCCAGGTCAGGTTGGACGGGGCTGTGAGCAACCTGATCTAGTTGAAGATGTCCCTGCCCACGGCAGGGGGGTTGGACCTTTAGAGGTCCCTTCCAACCCAAACTATTCTATGATTCTATTGCTTGTAAAGCGTCCGTGGAATCGGTATTCTATTTCCTGGTCCATGCTAACCCAAATGTCGCAAAGCACTCAGTGGTAGAGGTATCTTAAGAGGTGAGTTAGGTGGGAAAATGAAGTGTTGCAGTGGACTGCTTGGGACTGGGACCGCTATGGCTTAGTGGTAGTCTGGTGCTGTGTCCTGGGTGGCCTTTCTCCTTTGAGAGGACGGGAAGTCTGCGCGTGGAGGGCCTCGTGCCACAGGGAATTGCATTCTGTCGCCACTGTGGGAAGCTGGTAGTACCTCAGAGCACGGCAGGCGGCCGGTACTGTCTTTAATGAGCGGAGCAGTCTGGCTCCAGTGACACTGCCACAAAGCAGCATAACTAAAAGTCTGCGACATTCACTTTTCCTCAGTTTTAGGAGCGCTTCAGACTTGGTCTCCTCCTGGCACACTCAACGGTCAGGACGACTTACCTGTTCTTCATTTTATACAGCAATGTAGAAAGGGCATTGAGAGCTAAAAGATCAGCTTAGCTCATTTAAAACTGCATTCAGGCACTGCAAGGCATGGGACCTAAGCCTACAGTCTGAATGCAAACCTATTCTGGAATTAGCCCTGGAACGTCTGTCATCTTCCTGGTCAAGGCACGAAAGCAGACACCAGGGAAAATACAGGTTTCTAGTAGAAGCATGTCTGAACAGAGAACACCTTTCTTCAGCGGCTGAGCTCAGCTTGCCCTTTACACCTGCTCAGATGGTTCAGCCGTTCTGCGCTCATGAAGCTCAGTCAGCTCAGGGCTGGACCTTCCAGCAGAAGGTCTTGGCAGAGGGAGGGAGGGAGGGAGGGAGGGGGCTATCTGCCGGAGTGGCTGAAATGTAGGTTCCTCCTTTTGAGTTTCTCAGGGTTGTTCGAAGCCATGTGAGAGAACTCCCGGAAGATGTCCAGGTAGGTAGCATCTCCTGCAAAAATACACAGGAAGAGGCATTAGTCCCAACATTTTTGCTTTGCCTTGCTTTGATACTTCCCACCCATGGAGATCGTGGTGCATCAGGCCATTTTCACTTGGAACTCATGGCTTTCATCTGGACGTAAGAGACTGCTCTACGCGTGATACAAAGACAAGAGCCCAGCTCTTTAGCCTTGCACTGCCTCAGAGGGTTCTGTTTTGGCTTTAGTCTTTGTTAATAAGAACAGGATTATTCACGAGCTTGCATATGTAAACGTGCTCTCAGGACTCTTGCTTCACAATCAGATTTGGGATAATTCTCCCTTTTACTGTTATTGGTACTTTTTTCCAAAGCCCAAGAGACAGTAGAGAGACTTTTAAGACTTGGAGGAGAGAGCTATTCTGGAAGCTGAGTGCTCTGAAACGCAAAGGTCTGTCGTTGTGCCACTCGTGCAACAGCAGAGCTTCGTGCAGGCGGGGTCGTAGGGCTTGATACTAGTTTGCTGGAGACAGTGTTCAGCCAGGAACAGGGATAAGGTAATTTCCTAGTGGTCTGGCTTCTCTTCTGGCAGCCAGACTTTTCAGAGCTGGTTGTGGCAGGTGCAACATGAGCCCACCTGGACTGGAACAACCAACCTGTTGAAGGGCACTATCAGATAATAACAATTCTCCACGACAGCTCACTCAAGGCCATGTTCAAACCACAGGTGAAGGCAAAGAGTTCAGGTGTCCCGGCAGTGGTTCTATGATAGAATCTCCCTCGATGCAGGAACGGTTTCAGATTTATGCTGCAATTCTAGAGATAATTAGGCACCCGCATCCCATTAACTCTGCTTGTACGTTTGCTGCTTGATGTTCTAGGGCAATTTCTGCCACGAACTGGGCTACTGAGATCATCTTTACCTGGTGATGAACCCATGTAGCCACAGGGGAAAAGATAAGGGAAAGATCCCAGGTATTCACCTACATAGGTGCAGCTACCTTTAGTCTTTCATGCAGAGCTCCTGTACCCTTTGTTTGACAGAAGACATGTCCTGGAGAGTCACCGAGAGGGTAGATCCACAGCTGCTATGAGCTGCATCGCTCCAAAGCACATCATCTGTCAATATTGGAGCAGTGCTGAAGGGAAGAGAAAAGCTAATATAAAAACTTGGTTCCACAAAGCCAAGTCGATAGTAGGATCCAGTGTAGCTTCATATTGCCTCAAAAACTCAGCTGGAGAGAATGGTCTGAGCGTGAGAGTGTGTGTGGCTGAGAGCGGACAGAGAAGGCTTGCAGCTTCTCCTCACTCGCCTGGCAGCGCTCCCTACCCTGGAGGCATCCTCCAAGAAGCATTCCTCCAGCTGCTCCTTTGCTGCAAGCTCGCAGGACAGGTCCCTCTGTGGACGTGGTGTCCCCTTCCACCCCAGCTCATGGGTGAGCACAATGGGATGTGAGAATTGTCTCTTTTCAGTATACGAAGAGTGTCCGGCCCAAAAGGTCTTGAGAATAATAGTCTTCAGCATTATCCACATGCAGGTGGCAAAGGCTTCTAATATGAGCCTTATCGTCAGGCAGGCTTCAATCAGGATCTGTTGATTTTCAGGCACAGCAATGCTCAGGAAACGTATGGTTTTGTACCTGCCACAAAACCAACTTGACCTACCTGTTAGCATCTGATTATAGTCACTTGAGCCCCTCCTTAACCGGTGGGACTCAACCTGTCTCCACTGCCCCCGCCAGCCCTGTCCTGTGCATACAAATACATCCCAACGTTACAGCGACTTCTGCCTTGCAGCCTGTTAGAGCACCGTCCCCTCCCACCGGTGGCAGACCCTCCATGACCCACACTGCCTTTCATTCTCTGCATGCATCACCCCAGCTTCCTAGCATTTCCACCTGCTCCCCTGCCACCTACCCCTCCCCACCTTCCCTAAATAAAATGTACTCCCCTGCTGGGAGAAGAAAAAACCCCACACTTACATGCTATATAGAAAACAGGTAGCTTTCCTACGAGGACAATAAAGACTCATCTCTTCAGGGTTTATTTAGAACGAGTCTGCTGTTGAATTGTTAAGCATACCTGGCAGCCACAGGTAAGTAAGCGCTGAACTGGCTGAGTTCTGGTGTAGAGACCAGGTAACAGCCGCTACTTCTCCTCTTCGATCCTGACTTAGTTTTGACACCAGTGGGATGGTGTCAAAGTGGCATTCTTAGGTAGTGGGACAGGGAATTTGCTATTACCTCCTGCAGTAGCCTGACCATGTTGGTAAAATCATTAATATATCCTTGTTCAGTGAGATCACTAATCCTCCTGCATACTGCTAAAATATTTGTTCTGGCAACACTCAGATATAACTCCAATTACAAGAAACCTATTGTTGTAGTAAAGTATTAGTCCCAGATTTTTGAAGATATTTAAGCATTTAATCCTCATTAACCAAAGAAAGACAGACAGTCTTTTGGAGATCTGGGTTTCTGTAATCGCATTTCAGTCGTCAGTGTATTTATCCTTGTGAGGCTGGGTGAGACCACAGTCTCCATTTTAGACAGGCAATAGCAAGGTAGTAAAATAAAGGGTGGCAATGGGAACCAGTAACAGGCTGGGGAGGGAGCCATGTGTCTCCCAAGCTCCGTGCTTATAAATTTACTGTAAGGCCACGCAGCTCTCCTTCCATAAATGCCTTAAATGACTGTAACGCTCCTGATTTCAAAGTATGCTTCCTATTTAACTCCTTCAGTGAGTTCACGAGCCTACCCAGATTCTTAATTGGGATCTGTTTGTCCCTCCAGGGGACAACAGAAGTTATTCCACAATTTGGTTTTCCTGCATTTGTTTTCCATGCCGAGTATGATAGAAATCATGAGGCCAGGCCAGTCTTTCTTTTCTTCTTCTTCTTTTATTTTTCTGCCACAGACACACAGTATGAGAGAAACCAACGGGGGAAGGATTGCACTGTGATATGTGGGAAATGGCGGTCCATGTGCAGAAGATTGATATTTTCATCTAGTGCAAGGTCTCCTTTTACAGGATAGCCATCAGCAGAGCTCGTAACATATCAAGCATTAACTGACTCAGGTACTCTGAAGAAACATGAATGGGTGGGTTGGGGGGGTGATCTGAGCCTGTCACCTTTACCCCAGCCTTCTTCCAAAGCACCCTGAAATCACATTATCACAAGACAGTGTCACAGAAACCCAAACAAAAATGCAGAGTATTTATGTGGCATTCCAATCTATTCACTGCCATAAAATTCAAGCTGTAGGTTGCAGAGGAGAAGGAAGACAGGTTAAAAGGGGATGGTTTTCTAGATCCAGTTAATACAGGCAACAAGGCAAGAAACCCTACGTAAATAAATCAAGCCAAAGAAGGAGGAGGGAAGGAGTTTATCTAGATTTTTATTAACAGTGTTTCAAGAGACAATAGAAGAGAAGGGATGGAAAAAAAGGCAGACACCACAGCAACAGTTTTAAAATTGTACAAAGATAATAACATACAGAATATCTGGTTCCATAGTTACAGTCAGTATAGGCTGTGGAGGGGAAGGGGGAATTAAAAAAAATTAAAAAACGTGTTACAAAGTTGTACTGAAAGCAGGCAAGTGAAGGAGGTTAATAGGTTATAGCGTATTTACAGCAAGTGTCAGCCCCTGGTACAGCAGCCCAGCCATTCAGTGTGTAACAGAGCCGTATTAATCAACCACACTTAGCAGCTTTGACTTGGCTAAAGAACTTCTTTCTCTCTGTGCTGTTTAGATAGGAAGGTCTGGGAGCCTTAGCCAGGAAGAGGCTGGCTGGGCTTTCTCATCTCAAAGGCTTTCACTCCAGGCTGCCAGCCTATGTAACCCTACGCTAAGAAAGGTTTACTCTATTTCTGTGATTCAGCACCCACAGGTCGCACGCAGAGGGCTCCCAGCATGGGGAATCCACACTAACATTCGTGTGCTGTTGGAGGGACACGATGGATGGAAGACAACTGAGCCGGGTCTACAGATCCGTTGATAACCTGAAGGCATCCGCCCGGCCACTCCCCATACGTCACCTCTTGGAGCACAAGGACGTACAAACTAAACGTGCTCCTTCGTGGCCCTCACTGAGGGCGGTGCTCAGCGCCGAGATGTGCTTGTGGAGCAAATGCTCCTACTTCAGCTAGCCTCTCTAGCCATCTCAACTGCTGCACCAGAAACACACGTGGTCTTCCCCGTGCCTTGGAAACTATCTTGGCTACTACCCCCGCTTCTGTCCCCCATTCCCTCCCCATAACTATTCAGCTGCCCTATCTTCCCACTAACACCGTGGCTGGGTACACAGCTCAGAAGGGATGTACCCCAGCCCAAATTCCCTACAAGGCTGAGGAACCAGCAGGCAGACTGATACGAATCACATTCCTATGGAAACAGCACTCTGTATTTCGGAACATCAAAAAAATCTTGTTTCTTCAGAACTCTCGCTCTCCCTTCTCCCGCTCAGTCCCTTCTTCCCCACGCCCCCTTCCCCATGCAACAGCACCACACACTCACACACAGGCGCGCTCACGCAGGCGCCTGTCATCAGCTAACCAACGGTTTAATATCACGTGTAATCCCTTCATCCTGTTTTGTCTTTGGTTGAAAGCAATAATGCTCGGGCAGTGAGGAGAGAGCAGTGGGTTCAGGGACAGTCGAGCAGCACAGGAACAACACAGAAGTTTAGCAGTAGACAGCAGCTGTGTTGTGGCCACTGGACCGTAAGTTAATCAGTGCATTTCTTTAGGAGGTCCTGTTTTTCTCTTGCATAAATAACGGCCATTTTTGCTGGTCTGAGATGTTACTGATCTATTTTATGCTGATCACAGTCTCGGCTTGCCAAATCTGTGTCTTTAAAGACACGAATCCTTCCCATTCCATGTTTTTCCTCGAGACTGCTCAAAGAAACTTCACATTGCAGAGACCATCTCAGAGGCAACAATATTAAAATAACCTGAGGCTTCCCTGGATGACATGTGGAGAGGGAACACAGAGGGTATCATTTCAACTTGCCAGGAACCTGAAGTCATCCCATTTGGAATCAGAGACATGTGGCAGACCCCAAGATTCAAACCTAGACTACCTGTCCAGGCACTCGGTTACAGGGTTTGGGTCGAGTCAAACAAAAGCTAAGACAGGTATATAAATATTCACCCAGATCTCAAAAAACTCAAAAGATGACAGAATCTGCATGGCTGAGGCAATGGTTTGGGTCCGTTTGTGTTTTGACAATGCCTGGCATGTTGCTTTCTAGACAAAGGCAAATCTCCTCATGTTAACTGTGGTTGCAACCAAGTTACTGTCATATAGATAGCATACGCACTCTTTGAAAAGAAAGGAAGAATGAAAAGAGAGTAGTTTTGGCATTAGATATTTCAAACAAGATTGTACAACACAAACACAGCTGTATTTGAAGAAGGAAAAAAGAAAGTGTTCATAGCTAGTCTTCCCTGCAGCCTGCTTGGCCACTTACTTTGCTCAAAACAAACTTTCTGTACAACTTCCCCGCTCTCCCCTCCAAACTTCTAAGCACACACACGCACACACACATACACCCCAATCAAAAAAAAAAGCAAATAAACACAGAAAACATTGAGAAGTGCCTCCTTAGCATTTTTTTCCTGGAGAACCTTTTTGTTTTAGAAACTGCAGGATGTACTAAAGTGTTTGATTATATTTCAAACTAGAGGCATTTAATGCCTTATGATCTGTATAATGAAAATAGAAAAGGGGGGGGCAAGAAAGGAAAATTGTGGGGGGAAAAAAGGCAGGTTTTGAAAAAAATTCCCTAACAATGCTACAAAAAAAAATCCTGACATTAAATACAGACAAACTGTATTGAATAAAAATTGCACTAGTCCTCTGGGCACATCAATAATAAATTAAATACTTAACAATTTCACTGATTAAAAAAGACAGCACAAAATCCATAACAAAAGAACATAAAACCCCCCAATACTGTATGTAGGAAAAGTGCACAAAGTTGCTTTATACATTGAATCTAAATAAAGTACCAATACATGTTAAATAGATAAATTGTCTTGCAAGACACTGCTTTTTGCATCAGTATTTACATATGCTTTAACTTCATGTACTTCAGCAGTGAGTCTGAACTTCAATGGACCTAACTGTACATGACTTTTGTATTGTTCTCATGAGCCACTAATGCTGACGGTGAAATAAAATGACCCAAAGTGGAAGCCACGTCTCCAGTTCTCATTGGCTTACAGAAAGGATCAGTCATATTTCTGACTTCTCATAAAAAGCTGGAAAACCAATTGGGGTGTTTTAAGTTGCTGTACATGTAAAAAACATTGCTAGACAATGATCATGCTGAAGTTCATTAACAGAGTAGGACCATGGCGGTGGTGAAACATCTATTTCACTTTCAAGATCTTTGAAGTACCCTGAAAGATGCCAGCTTTGATTCAGTGTGGCCTTTTTCTAGGAAAGGGCACAACTTGAGGGGACGTCAGCACTGACAAGCGTCTGAATTGATGCAGATCAGTATAAAATGGGATAGGATTATCAAAGAGAATTCATTACAGAGAATCTCTCAGTTCCTAACCCAGGAAGCGGAGCGAGTTCTTGGCTGGATATTGGTTCCCGTACTGAGCACTCTAAGTGCTGATCTGGATGCTGCAGGGT
>NW_008824934.1:1340840-1352109 GCF_000699105.1 Pygoscelis adeliae | reverse complement strand
CTGAAGGCAGACGCGTGCTTAAGGGCTTTGCCCAGCACCACGACTCATTTCGCTGGACACCACCATCCAACACCATCTGAGCTCTGCACGGAGCGGTGAGGTCTGCAGGGCATTTAACACAGATGATTCGCAACGCTACAGATTTGCTCCTGAGCCCGCTGAGACTGATAGTAACACTACCACCAGCTGGTAGTGTTGACAAGGAAGGGGTGTCAAACGGGGCAGCGACGCACAAGTGAAGGCATCACCCTTCTCAGTGGGGAAGCCCATTTAAATTTAGGGTGACTTTTACCAGAAAGAAGACAAAGTTCAATGCAAAGGACTGAAAGATGACGCTCCACGGGAATGTAAAGTGGTAACCTCCTGTAATCTGGCACAAGAAATGCTGAGTGGGCAGTGATGCTGGCTATACCTTCACATGGGTATCAGGAAGAAAGGTTATTTAACCCAGGGCGTATTAAACGTGAACTGAAGGAGACCACGTAGCAGCACCGCAGCAACAGCTATGCACAGTGCACATCTGCCTACGTTTGGTATCACTTACACAGGTGTATGCCTGTAGTCAGCCCTCTTCGTTCAGTGGTATCACTCCAGAGTCACATGTGGGAGCTACAGTCAGAACACGGTCCCTACTAACAAGGAAATTGTCCTCCGAACTAAGGATTTATACATCCTAGCATTCCTCTGAAACTGCATTGCAGCAATGATGGCATTTTATGCCACACTGCTTCATCCCACATGCAGTCCTGAATCACTCCTGAGGGTGTCACAGCTGAACAGAATATGAATACAGACCAAGTGATCTGCCCTCTGCCAACTTAATGGGCACATCCTACAGCTTCTACTCGGAGGAGAGTTCAGAGGGAGTACCGCCTGGTCAAAGACTACAGGATAGTTTCAGACCAGGCATTGAACAGCTGAGAAGGGAGAATGCAAGTTTGCACGATGCACTCCCCCCACAGCCCATCGGCACGCTGTCAATCGGCAGGGGTTCGACAGACCGGGGTGAGAAGCAGCATGACGCGGGGTTAAGCAGCAGCATGCTGCGTGCAGAGCACTGGCCTCTCGGGACAGATGGGGGAGATGGAGAAAATGCCATGAAAGGCATTGCGAATGATAAAAAGGCTGGTGGGGCCGAGTTCGTTAATTTTTATTTTCCAAGATTGATGGAAGGAGCTTCTCCATTATTTAGGGAAGCACAAAAGGCCCTGGGGCCAGACTTTGCACTGCCATTGATCTGCAGCAGTTTCAGCACAGTCACTAGGACCATTTCAGATTCACAACAGACAATTGGGACTGAGATCAGAACTCAGCACTTGGTACTGTGCATCCCAAAGCTCCAAAGGGAACAGGAATGAGAAAGCTACAAGACAAAGATGGACTTCAATATCCAGCTTGCAGAGACAGAAAACCGTGGTCTGGCTGCAGCAAAATACAGGACAGCACTTTCCTAAGGAAGCAGGGACTCTCCCTTGAACTGAGAGGACACCCTACTAGAGTCTAAGTGGAGTTTCTTTACTGTTCCACTTTTAGATATGTGGGTGGACACTGAGTGCTGTTGGTTCAGCCTCTGAGGGCAGTATCTGGAGCGAAGAGCTGGATCACTGCTGCTTCAGTATCCGAGGACACACTTATGTCAACAGAAACGAACCCGCAAAGGTTTAATCCACTACGGGCTGCTGCATGACAGCAGTCAGTATACAAACAAAAAACGTCGTCAAACAGGTATTGGATGAAAAATATTATGACTGTGTATCTCTGCTGATGTAATGCAGGAGGATGGGGAACTCTGCCTGGTATTCTTGCGTTCCTTGCGAGATCTTGATCCCTTCAAGATCCCAGCACTATCCGTAAGGCACTATGGCCCAACCCCAGAGCCAGCAGCCTAGGTGCCCAGGCAGGCTAAATACCAGTTGTGGACTGCCACCCATGGGTCCTGAAAAAACTGATGTTAATTGCAGTTGAGGGCATTCTGAAGAGTTTCTTACAGGAGCACATCTCAGCTCGGCATCCAAATTCCCAGCCAGAGGATAACCTGCCAGTGGTATGTGTGCTCTGTGAGCCCTCCTGAGACAGGATTACATGGCTGCAGCATCTCTGCAGAGCTACTGTAGCATGATCCCCGTAACACAGTCCATAAACATAGCAACAAAGTGCTCTAAGTTGAAACACATTCCTCCACTCCAGCAAAGAGTAATACAAGAAAAAGGAAAGAAACAAAAAGAAGAAGATTCTGCCGGTCATTGGAATTGGGGAACTCAAAAGCCCCTGGGCCAGCTGCTGAGATGCCCTACTCACATGCTTCAGCATGCGGGGGGAGAGCACAGAGGGGTACACATGCAGGTGGAAGTCTCCTTCACAGAGATGCTAAGTCAGAAATCTGAAGTGACCAAGAAACCAACTGAACCAAAGTCAAATTGCATCGTGCAGCCAGCCATTTAGGCAGTGGGAGTTGGACGTGGCTTTTCTTCCCTGACACAAAGCCCATCGCCAGCGACAAGCTTCTCCCAGCCTCAAAAAATTAGCACTGCTGCTTCCGTAACACTGTGCAGATTGCATCTTGGCCCAGGAAGCAGGCGAGCTATGGCTTTGACCAGCTAACCACCACGGGCAAAAAAAGGGGAGCATGGCTGGTATAGTCCTGAGAGCAATTAAGGTGAGTAGCCATCACTCTCAACCCTACCCCTTCTGTTGTGCCTTCTGGAGCAAAATATCTCTGCTCTACAAAACAGCCTGTTCCTGACTTAGAGGTCATCTTTTAGTTTTCTAAACCAGCCCCAGCAGCTCCCAGACGCTGCAGCAGTCCCGTGAGAGAGCAGGCTGCTGGTCACGCTGCCAGGAGAGGGCTCCACATCAGAATCCCTTCCAAACAAACTGTTCAGACGAGAACTCAGTGCATGGTAACTACACTGAAGCAGAGACAGGTTCGTCTGATCGTATTGTTGGTGGCTTTCTCCTGGTGATAGAGGGTTTCCTTTTCTTCTCCTCTTTTTTTTAATTTTTTTTTTTTTTTAAATGCTAAACTCGCCTCCCATACTTTTCACACACTCAAGTCCACACGCCATGGTCTGTGGTTATGCCCTAGGAGTCTCCTACACAAAATCAACCATCCAGTAGTCAAGCATGAGAACTTAACGCTAACAGGAAAGACCCCTTTTCCCTCCTGTGTGCATCTCAACCTATATGTACAGGCATCAAAAACAGACCAGTCTGCAAGAAACACCAATATACCAAGGATGGGGCTCTCGGGGCTTCTAGAAATTCAGCCCAACTTCAAGACAGCAAAGGGGAGGTGGGGGAGTTGTCACTAACACTCATCTATATTAAGGCTGATGAACTCCTGTATACACTTCCTGTACTGCAGCTCAGTGGGGCTGTTGCTGGGATATTGACCTGGTTGTCCAAAGGGGCCCTCTGCTTCTCGCATCTCCTCGTTCATCCGAGCCAGACGCAGCCTAGAGCGAAACAGAGAAAGCACAAGGGAGAGAGGTTTGGTTATTCCTTCCCTGATGGCTATTTACAGGCGGTGTTCCTGTATATAGGCACTGGAAAGCCCTGGCTGCACTTACAAGGTAACTATGTCTGCATTGGCTGCCTGGACAGCAATACTGAGCGGGTCCTGCCCATCGCCATCCTCCGCATGCTGATTTGCCCCTCGCTTGAGGAACAAGCAGACCTGGCTGCAGAAGGGAAAGAAAAGACCATCAGAGCAGAAATTCCAGCTCCCCCACCCCACACTGGAGTAGGCAGAGGGCACTGTCCTTCCACAGGCAGGTACAGCTTCACTTGGATTGGTCTTAAAAAAAAATAATCAGGAAACGCTGCAGGGCATGGAGAAAGGAATGGGTGTACGGGGGCCCAATTACCCCCTATCTATATTCATGGGGGCAATTATCCTTAAGACAATCAAGCTGTTGATGTGATATAAAAAGGCATGTTTTGCAAATAACCAATTCAACAAAACCCAGCTCCCTTGCCCACCTCACCCCATGACTCTCGGTGTTAACGCTGAATCTCAATCCAAGGGCGATGCAGCATGTCAGAGCAACGTGCAAAGAACTTACCCAGTATGCCCTAGGTACGTGGCATGATGCAAGGGAGCCCGGCCTCGGATATCTCTTTGGTTAACATCTGCCCCATTCTGCAGCATGAATTCACAGGCTATCAAGGAGCCCTGGCAAGGTAAAGGGGAATTTCTAAATAAATTCAGCCAGCAGTACTGAGAGGATGCATGAGCACGTACCAGGCTGTAAGTTGCCCGGCGTCAGTGCACTCTGAACTAGAGCCAAGATCTCACATTCCCAAATGTGGCCTCCCAGCCACTAGCACAACGTACCCCCATCACAGCTTGAATGAGAGGAGTTTTGTTTTCATCTTCATCATTCACCCAGTTGATCTCAGCACCATGTGCCAGTGCTTCTGCCATAAGAGGCAGGTTTCGGGCTTGTGCTGCCTTGTAGATCAACAAGCCAGGATGCAGCTCCCTCAGGTCCTCCAAATCTGACGCTTCCTGTTCAATCTCTGCTTCACCACTTGACTCCTCTGACACCTCGCACTCTAAGAGGCAGAAAAGGATGGAGAGAGATGACCCAAAAGCTTCACATTTCCAGTTTCTTACGTTCCCTGTTGTTCTTGGCACCAGACAGTCCTGACCATCCATCCTGCCTTAGCACTAGCTGCCTCCCCACACCTCCATCGACAGCCTGTGACACCCACCTTCCTCTGTCACGCTGTCCACCACAGAGCCAAACACCAGGATATCAGTGCTGCCATCTGTGCTTCCTCCAAGCCCACTGTCACTGCTCAGACCTGCAGGGCCAACAGAAAACAAACCAAACCCATTTTAATACACAGGCATTCCAGTACCAAGCACAGCTGAGACCACAGGGGAAAAGGGCTGCGCAGAATGTCACACACACATTGCACCGGGCACTGCTGGCAAGGGAGAGGGGGACTGCTATCCCATTTAGCCCCACTCAATAAAACTGCCCAAGGAAAAATTGCAAAGCCTTATGGTGTCCATGTCCCCACGCTGCCCTTCATGCAGGGATGCTCCAACATTGCCATGGCACTTTGGACTGTTGAGGACAGCCCTTGCTGCAATCCATGAGGGACGCCGTGACGTAGACTGGAGCATCCTTAAGACAATGACAGCTTTGCAGCAGGTTATGCAGTGTCATAAGCAAATAAAGACACCCCTCTGCTTTTACCACTAATAATCTCGGTTTCCACTCTATCCGTGCTCTCCCCAGAGCTTTTCAGTTGTCACTGGGGCACTTGCCAATGCATTGCTCTTGTGGCAGATTATTGACCACGCCTGGGACAATTAATATCACTAGTGTGTATCTCAAGCCAAACCCTTAAAGCATTGTCCACTGGCTCATTCACCTTCACAGACACCCCTTCCCTTTCCCCACAGGGCTTCCCACCTTCCCTGCTTAGCTGGTGAACGTTACAAGACAGCTGACTACATACAAGAAATGGAGTCACGAAGGGATGAAGCAACTTGTCCGAGGACACACAACGTGCCACTGGCAGAGCAAGTTTGTACCTTTTCCAGCTCGCACCCGAAAGCAGTCGAGAAAATGACAGAAAGGAAGGAAGAAGCACGTGCAGGAATTGCCCCTGCGGGAACAGGGATGGCCCATCACCTTTGTCCTGAGGGGTGCCTGGCCCCCTTGGGAACTCTGGCTGGACTCAGCTTCTTGCTGCTTTTAATTTCCCAATGACCGTAAGGGCTGGGAGTGTCTGTTGTCCCAGAACTCAAGACGTTAAGTCCCCATGATCTACCCCAAGACCTACACTCAAACCGCTGTGATTAGAAAGAAAAACAAGCCAGGCTGCAGCTGACAAAGTGTTTCTAAAATATGAGCTGAGTAGTCTTTGCAAAGAGTAATAGCAGGAAAGCCTGCGAGAACTAAAGATCTGAGCCTTGAAAACCCTAGCAGAACAAGACACCTTAACCTTAAAGGTTGTCTGTTGGAATCTTCAGAGCAGCTACAGCTAGGTCCCAGATAAAGAACAGTCTCTAAATCAGTGGTCCCGAAATCATGGCTCACAAGTAATCCTTCAGCACCGTTCAACAGCCAAAGGAGGTAAGGAAGCTACAACAGGACAGGTTTAAAGTGGCACATATCACGCGTACCTTTTCTGGATTTGCTGTCAGAAAAATCGTTGCTGTATTTTGTAGAAAGCAAACACACTGCTTGGTGAGACTGTGCTCTCCATTATGTCACTACAAGTAAAGAGTGACTCCAATGAGGCCACCTGGCACTGCTCTAGATTTACATCAAAGCAAAAAAGAAGGATCTGGCTCATATCACATGAATATTAATACGTCAGATTCCCAGTTCTGTTCCCACTGAATCAGTGATAAAAATCCTATTTTCTTCCACAGGAGCAAGAGAAGGCTGTTGAGCAGCTCTGAAGTCCTGCATCTCCCAAGTATTGTTTCTGTTGACTAATAATGCTGAATTCCTTCAAACTGGAATAGCCCTTAAGGCAGTGATTCAGACAAACGCTAAAGCACTTTCTTCACTGATTTCAAGAGATAACATGTACTTGTAGGAAAGCCTATGATTTTCTGCTGTGCTGACTCAGGACCTTAAATATTTCTCCTAAGTTCACACAACATCAAGCGACCGAGCTAAGTTCTAAAAAGTTACCACTGCTCAGCTGAGTATGATAGTGGACCACACGACTAGCCGCTGACAGATGTGGGGCGTTTGAAGTAAAGACTTCTTACTTCGTATTTGCCGTGAGATCCCACATGTACAGGTTTTTATCTCATCTGAGGGACAGCTGTTCCTTTAAGATGTAGTCACTTCACTGCTGGAAACCCTAGGAAGCTTTTTGCCTTTTGAAAGCCTGCCAGCCTGCCTCTCCCACAAGGGACTGGTTAATGTATGGGTTCCAATCATTTGGCTGAAAGAAAATACATAACTGCCTCTGAAGCTTGGTTTGGAACAAGTAAAATTTGGGTGTCTCTTTTGCTGCTAGCTGCCAGAGCGTCACCTTACCTCCGTCCAGGAGGAACGGCGTACCGCTCCCACCGGGACCAATGCCACTGCCACTCCATGGGCCACCTGTTAGCGGATGCTGCATAGAGATGTGGCTGGCACCTAGAGGAAGGTGGACGGAATATGAGGGGAGTTCATCGTCACAAACACAAAAAGAAAAATTGTCCGCAGTAAGACTTGCTAAAAAAGGAAAAAAATTAAAAGCCAAAACTAAAACCAGAAAAAAGCCAATGGAATGCATAGTCTGGGAGTAAAAGATGTTGGGAAAAAAATCCCATCCACCAGAATGCAAACACCAGGGACTGACTGGATAGGATATTAAAATAATAAGTGCAATAAAAGAGCAATGGGCTGGAGTTTGTACAACTAACTTCCCATCACTCTTCTGAAATATTTACCCTCTCTCCAGTGAGGCCGATACCTTGCCTTAGGTCTGGTGCAACGCACATGCCCTAGAAGAGCTGGGAGGTAAAGCGTGCCAGAAGCAGAGACATTTTCTTTCTTTGTACTTACTGCGTGGGCCGGAGCCAGCACCAGTGTCAAAGTAGGAGAAGAGAGAGTCCAGCTCATCAGGGCAGAAGAGGGAATCTCGACGGAACTTCCTCTCCAGCGTAGCTGCTATTTTACAAAGAGAGATTTTGAAATACATAGTTAATAACATGCAAGTGAACAAATGAGACACAGTTCGACATCCGTATTTACACAGGCTGAGCATGCATGTCCAATGCACCCCAGATGTGTCCAGTGCCATACTCATGCCCACGTACACCATCAAAATATAACAAAGAGCTGACCATAGGTGGGTACACACTGCAGACCAAGTCATCCCAGAGCATTTTGAGCAGCCAGAACCCTTCGTAAGCATGGCCTCTCTTACAGACCAGGCAGGTAAAAATAAAAGAATTTGAAACTTTTTAAAAGCAGGAAGCTGGGATACAAAAGAAAATGCACAAAGCAAGCTTAGAAGTTGCTGGATCACCCTAGCATAACGATCTCCTCCTTTAGCCACAAGAACCTCCTTAAACAGATGGAAAATGTTAGGAAATGGCTCTAAAGACCTGTGTCAACACGGTTTGTGCAACAGCATTTTTGCTTATACCTCTGGCAGGCTGCAGGTCCTAGAGAAAGACAGGGCCACACATGTTATTAGGGCAGTTGTGTACACACCTACAAAGGGGCATGGGCAGGCCAACACAGGTCTGCAGGGGGAGCGGGGCAAGGGAGGTTCCCACCTGACGACAACATGGCTGGTGAGGCATTGCCTGCTTCATGGCGGTACTTTCTACGAGCTGTGGGTGCTTTCGTGGTGCTGTTGTGCCTCTGGCACTTCTTCACACACCAGCGTCGAGGTTTCCGCTCATTCTCTGTTAGAGTCTCCCCATTTGGCAGCTTCTTCAGGAATTTCTTCTCCACATACTTCACTTTGATCCAGGCTTCCTTGTCCTGCCTAAGAGAAGAACAGCATAAAGCTGTGCACAGGCTCACATGATTCGCCTAAAGCAAACAGCCCCAAGGAGATGAAGCTGCTCTGGGTCATTTTATCAACCTGGCTTTGAGTCCTAAAAATCATTAAGGCCTGTATTAAGAAGGAATAGTTTCACAAACCTAAAAATATCTCCCATTTCAAAGCAAAATTAAGTAGCGCGGTGTGTAGCTGAGAGTAGAATGCAATGTTCAACCCTAGGCAATACCATGTGCTTCAGTTACATGTATTTGTAAGGTCTCAGAGCAGGTGTAAACCCAGCAAGCCCTGGTTCCCAAGCACGTTTCACCAGGCTGCTGGCTGGTAATGCCCCACTGACCTTTCCGAGAGTCAAGCTCAGGCTAGCTACAGAGGGAGTGGGCTGAGGTAGGTGTACCTGAGGTAGTTTGGGCCCTCAGTGAAGGGCCAGTCACGCTTTTAACCTGACTTCCCAGAGAGCTTAGGGTATTGGGTTTACTGTGTGGATGGATGGCTTTCTACAGGACTCAGAGGACCAGTGTGTGCACCCGGACTCACCTGGAGCTCCCTGCTGTTGGTTTCTTAAGTCCCAACTCTTCACATTGTGCCTCATAAATCTGATTCATGGTACTGTTCCCCAGCTCGCACATCAGCTGCAATACAACAGGGAATCAATGAAATCCTCAGGTGAGGAGGTACCTTCCCTCTAGTCTAGCCCGCCACCAAGTAAGACTCCCTCCACGTCCGCCATTTGCCCACCTCTTGCTGTTAAAAGCCAACACTCACTTTCAGTAACTCTGGCTCCCAGGAGTCCAGCGTGAGAGATCGGACTTTGGAGCAGTGAACACCCAGACTCCTATTTATCCAAAAGGAAGAAAACTGAAATGGTTACATGCCTTAAAACAGAACTGCTCATGCATCATAAGATGAACAAGATCAGTCCAGTTCTTATGTATTTATCTATACAGACGTAGCTATAGCAGAGAGTTTTATGCATATGCATACACAGATGTACCTGCACACACAGGTGCCACAGCAATTACTTTTTAATCTATCTGTACAAACATTATAGTCAGTTGTAATTCAGGCTCCACCGTTTTTTACAGGAGCTTGCAATCCATCCCTGGCTGGCAGCACAGAGCACACATGCACGCAGTACCTGTGGATACCGGAGCACTCAATGCACAGCAGAATGCCCAGGTTGATACTGGCCCAGCGAGGATCCGGCTGACCACAGTCGCAGCACTGGTCATTCCCAGGGATGCTCTGCACTCTCTGCAAGATGGTCTCTCCTTTCACACTGCGCTCCCGGGAGTCGGTAGCAGAATCAATGCTGCTAGTTGACGGGGAAGCAGTCCGGTCCAGTCTCTGCAGGGAAAAAAAGGGTTCTAGGATTCTGCAAAGCACTGCAGAACGAAGCAGAGCTTTGCATAGCAGAGGCACTGACAGGAAGCATTACCTGAAGAAGAATAAACTAGGGCGAGTCCAAGAAGGGAACGGGTAAAGCCTCGTTAATCTCTATTATTGCCACAAGACGGCGCTGCACCCCATCCCTGCTCTGGGAGTGTGGGCTGCAGCCAGAGCATCGCCTGGCAAGCTACTTGCTGTCATGGTGCCTTGCTTTGCACTTGTCCCAGCTAGGGAGCAAGCTCTTCCCAAGGGAACATAATTCCTAGGGGAACATCAATCCAGAGAGTAATGGCAAGAAAAGGAAGATGTCAGGACAACACTGATTTAAAGCCTTGCCTTTCCCTCAGCCCAGCTTTGTAAGCGTGGCTTCGGTTGGTGAACAATTGCTGCCTTTGAGTTGGCACTGACATGGGCTCCTTTCCTTGAGGGCAGAAGAGTATTTCCAAATGGTCCACCCATGCACACTGGACATGCCACAGCCCAAAAGCCCACTGTCAGGGCTCTGAGACACAATTATGGATCTTCCATGACCTCCTCACTCACTTCAATATAGTAGCTGTCAGGACTCTCCCGGTACGCAGAAGCAATGCTAGCTTGAACAGCCTGAATCCAGGCCTGACGCAGCTTCTCCGAGTCAGCCTGCAGCATGCAGCTCCTGTGAAAGAAAGAAATGAGTTGGAAAGAGCAAAAGGACAGCGTGCACTTTTTGGTCAAAATTGTTCC
This sequence comes from Pygoscelis adeliae, assembly GCF_000699105.1. Taxonomy (NCBI): domain Eukaryota; kingdom Metazoa; phylum Chordata; class Aves; order Sphenisciformes; family Spheniscidae; genus Pygoscelis; species Pygoscelis adeliae. The sequence goes on along the minus strand of NW_008824934.1, from coordinate 1,341,516 downwards.
ACTTCATCCTCAGCACAGACATTCCAATGGGGGCAGCACCTTGATTTGACAGGCGAAGGGGCAAAAATTAATCCTACAAGCTTGCACTGTCAGACGTGTTCCCTCTTCAAAAATTCCAGGCAGGTCTGCTAGCTGTTTTGAAAAGGCCATTGCTAGTTTCACTGTCTGTATGTATATTAGGTACGTGTGGCCTAGATCTGGCTTATGCTGATGTCTGATGAACTTCACAGGGACTCTGGAGTACCGGCATTGGTATCTCCCAGTCAACATTTAATAGCCCAGGGCAGCATCTGCTCAAATCTGATCTCTTGCAGCTCCATGCACAGTCCAGCTACCATGAGGATGGCCTAGGGAAGCCACCAAACTTACTTCGTAGGTGAGACGACCTCAAAGCAAAACCTCCTCTCTATGTCTTCACACGGCTTGACGGTACAGAGCCGCAGGTCTTCCACCACTACCGTGAGGACATCCTGAAAGGGTGAGAACAGGTGGCTTTGTTGGCTCCCTGAACCTGTGTCATAATCAGGCCTCTCAGAAAACTCCTTCCCAAACCTTGCTGGTTAGCACATGCTGAGTCCAGAAAGAGCAGAGCCGGCCCACCACCGGATAACTCTAGGGCAATAGGAAGGGGTTATACAGAATCGAAGCATGGGACAACATGCACATGAAGTGGCAG